>NC_068356.1:105583022-105723022 GCF_020536995.1 Dreissena polymorpha | reverse complement strand
TGGCATGTATATTTTAATTCCGTTATCCTTAAAAACCAAAAACATCGTCGTGGTTCGTAATTCCAGAAAAATATAGCGATACCAAAAGCATAAATATTGTCGATGGAAAGAAATCAAAATCAAATAGAAGTATTGAAATAAATTATAATAACGGTAATGTGTTTCCTGAAATTTCTTACATCTTATGAAACTAAACAGTATTTATTTAAAAAGAAGAGCATAATAATCAATGATCTTTTTTTTATAAATTTAACTCTATCCAGTTTTTCAAAGCTGCACGTAAGAAACAATTTATAGTGGTATTTGTGACAACCAGGAATAGCAATTTGCTCCGTACGGCCATACGTTCGGACATTTTAATATAAGCTTTAACATTCGAATATTCGAATAAATATGAATAATGACAAACGAATATTCGAATATCATTTACAGAATTCGTTCCCATCCATAATTAAAATGCAAAACACATTTATTTATCGTAATGACATAACTATTTTGGCAAATCTACATCCGCGACACGGTAATTCACATGTACCAAAATATAGCGCAACATACCAATACAACAAAACGAACACATACTTTTGTATATATGTTGTAACAAGATGTATTATTGATTCCCGGGTAAATACAGTTTCATGCAATTGCAGTGCACGTTTTACAGCAATAAAACGAAACTGAAACATGTTTTTAAACATAATTGTACGAAATTTATTATTGAATCCCGGCTGTATAAAGTTTTAAGCAATGCAAGTGTGCGTTTTGCAACGCTGCGTTTTGCAAGATAGAATCTTTATTTGAAATATGAAATGAGTTAAATACATATACAATGATTCTTTGGAACGAAAGCACTCACAGTAAGTATCAAATTAACTGCAGTTTGTATTTAAATAGCTTATAGGTATTTAATGTTCATGCCATTAAGCATTAAATACTTGGGACTTAAAATGATAACTGTATCGTTCTAGAGTTACCAAAATAATATACGTACCATCACTAAAGTTATGTTTCAATTAAGCTTTATTTAATTTCATTCTTGCATAGTTGATACGTCTATTTATTGCTTTGTTCATTAAGCTTACTGCACCTTATATAAAATGAAGAGTAAACAAAACAGAACCTTGTTTAAGCTTTGCATAATGCTGATTTTTTTTGCTCGCGATTGGTTCACCTTAGATCGTAAATGCAGTCTAGCATAGCTATACCTAACATAGCTGAATACGACGTATGTATAATATATAACACGGCGTTTTATGGCGTTAAGATAAATACATTCGAACAAAATTTAAAGACTAAGTTTTCACATTTTTGCAAACCATTACATACCCTAAATTACGGTTTAAGCCTTCAATATTTTAAGCATGTTGCACACATGAGGTAGCTCAAATCGTTTTTACATATTTATAAAAGGTAGATCAATATCAATTATTTTCATTTAATGTCTTACGGAATTGTATTGACTATTGTATGTTATATAACTTTATACAACATAAGAGGTATACGGACTCTTAATAATCACAAAATGGATAAGCTTGGTTTTGACTTATAATTGTAACATACCAATCACAAAATCGTACTTGGTTTATTGAAAACCCCGCTCCAACTAGTCGTTATATATTTTTTTTCAGATAATTACATCTAGAACAGTAAAAAAACCTATAGTTCTTTACTTTATGTTTTATGTCATAAAAGTACTTCTGTATGTTAATTTATACTTTTGTATTAATTTAAATCTCGGGCTGTAAGCGATTAAAATAAATGTTAGTTTTTCTTAAAGTGTTAAAAAAACTTCAGGCCCGTTCAAAGACATTTGTTGTCTGTGTCTTAAATACAGCACGTCCTGCATGTTAGTCAGTCGGTTCGTGTGGGAACCAGTGCTTAGAGGTGGGTTGAGAATATCTGCGGTAATAGGGCGGTTACTGGCAACGTCGTTTCTTATATAATCCACATAATGATATATGAAATTGGACGTGTTTTAATCGGCATTTCTATGATTATTAAAAATTGTGTTGCTTTTTTTACATTTTTAGTATTTTTTACACAAATAATGTTTCGTGAGCATGACTAGGCATATTAAAATTACAATTATTTTAATATTTCGACTTTGATATCTGTAATTAGCGAATTCTTGCAGGAATCGGAACGACTTTAACTGCATACATATCGTATTGTAGACTTAGACGTGCGTTTCTTGGAGTACGATTAGAATAAGCAAAGAACAGAATGACCGCGTTTGTTCGTTAGAAGTTCCATGGTGGAAGTGAATGTGAATGTGTGGGGCATTACTATATATAAATATTGTTTTCACAGTTGGCTTAATTACAGTTAAATAATCGAAAAACTGTAACCTAGTAAGTCAATAAGTCAATAAATTAATTGAAATAACATTGATCTGCTCATGGAAGTTAGCGTAGGAGCGATTGTCTGGATACCTGATCTTGCGGTTACTATGGGGTTTAATCGTCTATACAATTGGCTGAAGGTGGCATAATACACAGTATCTTTTGACTTGATTGGGCCGCAGTATTTAAGTACTTCACATCTATCGATGGCAATAAGCGATCCCTATTATAAAAACACCATGGTGTACATGCCTGATACAATCAATAATTTGTCGATGTATGGATGAGAAGGTGTCAAGCACAACAATTTTGCAATTGAGTAGTAGAAGTAGGTTGTCAATATAGGGCAATACAGGGATTTACTATGGTAACGTTTAGCCGGACAGAGCTTAAATAAAGAATTTTATTGTGAACTTAAAGAACGTTTTTACGAATATCGGGAAAAATTGCCTCATATCGGGACGCCGGGACAATCACCCAAACCACGGGACTGTCCCGTCGGGATCTGGCATGTATGTTTTAATTCCGTTAGCCATATATCAAATCAATGATTATCTAATCAGAAGTTAGGTTAACAAATGAACACCAATTAACTTGTCGCTGTTCTTAATTCCATAACAAAATAGCGAAACCAAAAGCATAAATATTATCGATGGAAAGTAATCCAAATAAATAAGAAGTATTGAAAAAAATAGAATTAAGGTAATGTGTTTTCCTGAAATATCTTACATCTAATAAAACTAAACAATATTTATTTCAAATAAGAGCATAATAATCAATGATATTGTTTTTTAAATTATAATCACTCTATCCAGTTTTTCAAAGCTTCACATAAGATACGATTTATAGTGGCATTTGTTGCAATCAAGAATACTAATTTGCTCCAGACGTTCATACGTTCGGATATTTTAATATTAGGTTAAAAATCAAAAATTCGAATCGATTCAACAATCATATCCAGTATTCGTTCCCATCCCTAATTCAAATATTTAATTCAAAATGAAGGTTTTTGTAAAGTTACGTGCATGTTTGACCTGAAAAGAGTGGCTTTCTCCCATCTTCAATTTCTATCAGTGCCCGTTTTTCACTGAAAGATAAACATGTAGTTGAAAAAAGGATTGTCGAAATCTGAAATTATTGCTGTTTGTTCATTCTAAGTATCCTCTTTTCAAGCATGGCTTCAATGACGGCAAAGCAATTGGCGGAAGAATACGAAAAGGATGTCAGTAAAGAATTGTTCAAATACGAATGCCTTAAAGACCTAGACCTCTTTGTCCTTGACAATTCAATCCGCGAGAGCACGGTGGGGCAACTGAGAGGTCACACTATCGAAAACAAGAGGGATATATTCAACGAGGTTACAAAATGCGGCTTCCGTCACCGAATAGTGGCAAGCTACAACCACCAGAGAAGAGTAGACGACGGATTCGTGAAGGAGCTGTTGGCCAAGGGCGAAGATCCAGAATTTCTCTGGGCGTTCAGTGAAGTCACCGAAGGTAACCTTTTCAAGCTGTATACCTGTCATTGTCTTAAACCTTCTCATTCTGAACGTATGTGTCGTGCGTCATCTGTCTACATTCTAACAATATTTCCTTCTAATAAAATATTCAAAGGGTATATAAAATCACCATGAACAAATGTTGGTTTGACTCTTTTCCAGGCATCAGTAGAAAGGTACCGGACCAAACATCAATTCCAGTCGGCCTCCTGAAAATGAAGGAAGCTGGACTTCGAAATGTAATCTTTGAGATAGATCTTGGGAACTCTACCTACAACTTTGAGAAGTTCACCGTAGACGACATGTGTCGCCTTGTAGAGAAGTGGGTAAAATGGGTAAAAACCAATTTAGGTTCGAGTTCCAAGGTCCTGGTTAATTTCAGGGATATACCTGATGTAATGCCATCACAATCCAAGCGTGTGTTTCACGTTGTCGACTTCTTAGCCAGACTGAACCTGTTGTTTGGAATAATGTTTGAAGACCAACGAGGAAAATCGCTGCCAGAAGAATGCGCTACTTGGGCAAAGTTCATTCGCAAGGTGATGGACAGTGTCAACTGGAAAGGACATCTGCTGGTTCACGTGCATGAAAAGTTTGGTTACATGGATGCAACTGCAATAGCGGTAAGGCCCTCCATTACACCGTCTAAACGTTTACTGATTGAAGGCAAACATTATACGTCTGTGTTCGACTCATTTGTTAAGACGCCGTGGGTGGCATTAACACGAGTAGATAAAACAAAGCATTACTGTTTGCATGCTGAGTGTTCAGCGTTCACTTGCTATACGCTAAACACTAAGAAATAAATAGTACATCGATTTTGTTGTTAGACATTGTTGTATTTAAATCAATTGTACTTCTTCCCGTTCAAGGACAAGTTATTTTAATGTAAAACAATCTAATTTATAGAAAATATCGTTATTTGAAAGTTAGAATGCCCTATTGTCCCATAAGAATTTTTAACAAATATGATGATTACACTCTATGATTTTGAAAAGAAAATATACATTGTATAAATACAACGTGAGTCACTTTTTCACATTGCAGTCACTTATGGCTGGCGCAAATGGCATATGGGCGAGTGTGTGCACGGAAGGAGCGTCGATAGGGAACGCTTCCTCTTGCGTGACGATCATCAACCTGGTTCGTCTCGGAAACAAGAAAGTCCTCAAGATGTACAACTGCTCCTACCTGCGAAAAGCTGCCATCAGAGTAACGGAAATAACCACGGGGTCTCCACCGCACAAAAATCAACCGATATTTGGTACTCGAGCGACAGATTTCATGTTCGATTTGAAACCAGAAGAATTCGATCTTGCTAGTGTGTTCGGCGAAAAGGCTCCTGTTAGAATCACGGAATTGGCCTCACCGCAAATGATTCTTTCGAGACTTTCAGAGTTGTTTGGAAAAAGTACTGCATTTACGCTGGAGATAGCATCCAAGATGAAGGAAATGATTTTGGAGGATCTTCGGAGCGGAAGGTAGTGATGAATTTCAGTGCCTATTTAAATACAAGTATTTTATTTGCCAGGTCAACGAAAACTCCTGGTTATTAGATTGGGGTATGGCAATGGGCGGTGGGGTAGGAGGGTGGTCGAACGTGCGGAGTTATTGAAGGCGGTGTCAAACAGGTGGTCTCATGCAAATAACTTTAGTTTTCATTGACCAATAATGATGAAACTTTGAATATAGCAGTTTTTTAGGAAGACCTAGCTTGTGATTGTAACCGAAGCGTATCGGGTCCAGATCAAAGTCACTGACGCTAACAATATCAAAACAATATCTGCTTAATAATTTGAGTTTGGATGGAGATATCGCTTTTAAGTTTTGTGTGTAGGTAGCTCACATAGCAAATTAACTCGGGGATTGCATTTCGGGCCAGTCTTTTTAACGTCAATTTCAAAGTTTACAAACCATATTATTACAAAATACCAATTTAAAACAGGCGGTTCTCGGTCAATTACTTAAGTTTGCATTGACAAATTTTGATAACACTTAGGATAGAGAAAGCTTGAATAGAGTCTAAGCTTTGGATTATATATCTGTCGTGGCAGGTAAAGGTCAAGGTCAATTATACTTCACATTGAAAAAGACATACGCTCAATAAATTAAGTTTGGATCGAAGTATTGAACTGAAATTGTGCGTGTAGGTGTCTAACATATATTCCTAGCATGGGGTTCTATCTCAGAGCAGTGGGGTCAAGATCACGGTAACTGTTTCTGACAAAAAAACTATTCAAAGGTGAATAGCGTATGTTTCGATGTAGGTATTGTTCTGAGATTTAATTGTATGTAGCTTACATTCAGACATAGCTTGGATTGCAAATTATTTAAATAATAATAATATTTTTGGTTAATATCTAAACCACTGAAAACCAATGTGGTTTTTTTTGTATTCATCTTTCAATTTTTGGGATCTTCTTTATGAAACTGTCTGTTCAAATTAATAAACACTTTTTCGTTGTAATTATAAGTTAAACTGCAAAGTACGACTGTGAATGGGTTTCTTATGAAATGCAATGTCTGTAAACCAGATCATTATATTTGTGAGCTCGTAGATACTTACTAAGTAATTTAATTGTTTTAATTCGTTTTGTATTGCTCAAACTTGCAGGAAAGAGGAGTACATGAGCAAAGTGGGGCTAGCTCTCTTGTTTGACAGATCAGGTGGGTCACTGAATGAAGAAATGTGTGACATCATCGCTGCCGACGAGGCGAAGAACCCGTACGAAAAGCGACTTCTAGAAGATATCCGGCAGCGCTGGAACGAATGGGACCTCCTTGATGCCGAACATAACGACGAAAAGCTGCAATACGACTCCTTTTACAACGGCTTCTTGGCGCCGTACTTCTCTAGCTTGCGTTGTCATGACACCAAACAGGCCTTGCAGGCAATCGACATGGACGCCAACGGATATGTTGACTGGAAGGAATTCTTGGTGTACCTGAAATGGGCCTTCCGCCAGTACCCGGATGTTGAGGACGCAAACGAGCTTCTGGACGTGACGTTCCGGAAAGGGCTTATTCCTGCTATGAGGGATGAACGTATCCTCCTTAAAGGAATAGAGGATTGACGAGTAATGATATTGGCGCACACTGTGTATTGTAAAACGAACATTTACGCTGTGATGTTCACTGTCGCATACTAAATCGCTATAAATATTCTTTAAAAATAACCGATTCTATTTTATCACTTTCTATCATTCAATGACACGCACTTATGTTATGTATATTGTGTCTGCTTTATTTCAAGGAGACCTAGGCTCAAACGCAACTAAGGTAACTTTCTTGGGATCGCTACTTTTAAAGACTTCAAATACCGCTTCGCTACTAGGAAATGGACTATTGATTGGTTGAAAGACTCCATGACTTTCGGTGATTTGTCTCCCATGATTTGTTTATGTTTTTTCATTGTTGTAATTGTACTCATAAATTATTTCAATTATCTGTTTCATGTGTACTTGTGTTGCTTTTGTCGTATCGAAACATGTAATTATTTTTTATACTCCTTGCACATGTGGATTGTAATTAACTTAAAGCGACACACATTTGTTGTGTGAAAGTCACGGGAATACATATTTGGCTGCATGGTTATAGTATAATAATATAAAATGTGTGGTTCTATTTACTATTATCAGTGAAACTATTTTGAAATCTAGCAAATGGTTTCTGGCAAAAATGGTTATAATGTTTTATAACACCCATGTACACCTCTCTAATATCAAGAGATAGTCGTTGAGTGACCCGAATCGACGCTGCCCTAATTCGACGCATTTTTTGTTTTGCCTCTGTTTGATACAAAAGCGACATCCGTTGACGTCATACAATAGCACATGGAACTCTACGCACAATTTAATATAGTTATTGTTTGTTATGTGGAAAATAGCTGGTTAAAAGTAAGATATGGTTGATCGGTTTGCAATTGATGGATTTTTATGTATTTTACTAAATGCAAAACTTTTGATCACTTTACACCCAATTGTCTTTGTTAATAAGACCGTGGGATAATCGTCTGCAAAAGTTCACTATTTCATTCATAAGTCACGTGACTACCATTTGACAAAACATCGTATAAATAGATTAATTTTCACTATGAAAAAGGTGTACGCGTAAACTTTGATTTGAAGTCCGGATATGTTTTTGGTTATGCTGTAATACAATTTAACTATATGTAGCAAGTGTTTATGTTGGTAATTGCATATTATGTTTATTACTAATTTTTATTTAATTAATTATAAGTGCAGGTTCCACATAAGAAGTACAGGTTATATTCACATATCTTCCATAAACACAGCTTATGACAGGGTTGCTCACACAGGCCCCTATTAAAACCACTGCAAGACAGTATGGCATCACACAATTAAAAATCTTATTTGATTTAATTAATTTCAGTTTCATATTACTTTTACAGCAATTACAAATTTAAGTACAACAACCATGAGTTAATATTTTATTCATCCAGTCTCCACAGGAGTGATATTTACATTGAAATCATGTAACCAATCAGATGCGTCGTTTTAGGGCACTCTCAACAGATATGGCCGCCGTTACATAGACTTGGGTCATTTCGTTTTTCAACGAATTTTTGTTGATAACACAATCAATTGAATTTAAAATGTGTAAATAAAAGGTACATGTGTAATGAAATAACAAAATTAATTACATAAATCCCTATATTGAGCAACAAAACTTCAACAAACTGCTTGTATGCGTCGAAATTGGGCACTCGAGGATATAAACTTCTTTCAGTCTCAGTCATTAAAATTACGATGAACAAATGCATAAAACTGTCGTAACACAGAAGACACTACTATAAATAACGTGTTTGGAATTAATTATAACAATGTAAAGAACATTTCTTTAAATACAAGATGAATTTTACAAAGATGTGTATTTATTTTCGTGCTCAAGTCGAATTAGGATATCTGGTTACGGTTTCTTATTTGTATTGTGATATAATGTGTTCTTTCGTCTCTTTTATTGGATGGTCTATTTAATGTAAAAACACTTCTGTGTGTTGCTTTTTGTTAATTATAATTATTATTGAATGATTCATTGATATTTAGTTTAGAATTGCATTTGTGATATTGGATATTGTTTATATGTACTGTTGCTGTTTTCAAAAATAATTTCTTAATGTATGTACAAAATTCATACTGTGAATGCTGTATGTGTGTATTATAACCTAATATATAAGTTAAAAGCATTATTAGCTACTCATATCAAATGTACTCGGAATAAAAGTTTTATCTGAATGCACATTTTACTCGTTCGTTCACTGATGTTGTGGTCGAATTTAAAAATACATGTCAATTATATCTAGCATGTTTTTGTTAAAGTCTGTGTAATACGGGTGTAGTACTAATACTAGCATCATTACAGGATGGAACATTTCAACTCGAAGCATATGCTCATTATTCAGACAATACATTAATGACTGAAAGAGGAACTGTTAAAGAAATTTGCCATCGATGAGAATGGGAGTTGTATGTGTCATATCGCCTGGTCATGAGAAATAAGAAGTTACAATGCGAAAACGAAAATTCCTGACCTTGACCTTTCACATAGGAGCATGGGGAATGCAAATTTGAATATATATAAAATATTATCCCATTCATTAAATGAGCGGATACATTGATCCGCTACATTTTGTGATGTTTCTGACATTTTACCGATGCCCATGTATATAGCACGTAACATCGCGTCTGGCCATGGGCAATAAAACGCCGAATTAGTCATGAAATCCTCTCAGGAATTAAACAATAACAACGCGGACATGGATAATAATGTTATTTTAACGTTAATTAATAAAACAGTAGTTTGCAACTTCCCGCATGTTTGTATTTTGATAATTTAATCCAAAGTTTCGTGTTAGCAAGTGTTTTTTGGAATTGAATTGTTAACAGATGGTCAACGGAATTATGAAAAGTCTCGCGAAATTGTGCAAATAATAAATTGACAGAATGACGACATCAAAGGAGAGCCTCTTCCTTTCAAGCAGCCATAAAGCAACACCTTTCCTGTCGATATAAAATTGCTTCCTTTGTTAAGCGATCAACAAGCTAAACCAATCGGTGATTGTTACTTTATGGCAATCGTTCAAATATGTAACAGCACATGCATAGCTCCGCCGTTTGAATCTTTAATGAAGGAAGAATGAGGAGTTTAAAGATTTATTGAACACGTGATTTACGCATGTTGAGTCCCGATTGGCAGTTGTAATTACTCGGCCTAAGCTTGGACACGACAAAGAAGTTTATTTCTGCTTTAACGAGAAAAACCGAGTTGTTCCGATTTACCAATTTTTATCTGACCCCTGGGTCAAAAGTAATTATCATGTTTGTCGCATGTTGTACACACAATGAGTTTTTTTTTACCCATTTTACACACGTATTTACCCATAACTTTTGACCCAGGATTCAGATCAAAATTCCGTCACCGTCACCGTCGCACATATGCTCATAGCTACCATGTGTGCAAGTTTCAAGGTTCTAGTGCTAATAAGGTAGGAGGAGATAGTGGACAGGACACACGGACAGAAAGCGGAGATCGATACAATATCCCCACGCTTTTAAAAGCGTGGGGATAATAATTAATTAAATATTATAGTTAACTGATGTATTGCAAAGTCAAGTGTAAACTTTCTGCTGAGACCTGAAATCAGATATCCTTATCTTAATGAAGACAGGTTGCTCTCCATTGAACGACATAACTGTTTTTACACTCTTATGGCTTTGCAATAACTAGTATTTATACCAGCAATGACTATCAGTTATACCATGATCACAATATATTTTAAGGTACAATTAACAAGGTTAAAATAAATACAAACTCTCAAGGTAAACATCCAGTGATCATTTATTGCCCCCCAAAACAGCCTCTTACAGGTTGTTTGCAAATTGCAAACAATGAACAAAAGAATGTATGCAAATGACAAAAAGTAAGATTTTGCCCCAAACATCTGACCAAAATTTCTCCAAAAATATACCAAATATTTCAATAAACATGGATAATGTCTCCTAATATCATGGATAATGTCTCTTTAAAACTTGGTAAAATGTCTTCTGATAACATAAATCATGTCTCCGAATAACATGGATTATGTCTCCTGATAACATAGATCATGTCTCCTTATAACATCGATTATGTCTGATAACATAAACTAATATCATGGATAATGTCTCCTTATAACTTGGAAAATGTCTTCTGATAACATAAATCATGTCTCCTAATAACATGGACCATGTCTCCTAATAACATGGATAATATCTCCTAATAACACGGGTCATGTCTTTAAATAACATGTATAATATATCACAATGACCTGGATCATTTCTCCTAATAACGCGGATCATGTTTCCTGATAACATGGATCATGTCTCCTGATAACATGGATCATATCTCCTGATATAATGGATCAGTTCTCCTTATGACATGGGTGATGTCTCCTTATAACATGGATCATGTCTCCTAATAACGCGGATCATGTCTCCTGATAACATGGATCATGTCTCCTGATGACATGGATCATATCTCCTGATATAATGGAATAGTTCTCCTTATGACATGGGTGATGTCTTCTAATAACATGGATCATGTCTACTGGGTATAAAGATCATGTGTCCTAATAATATGGATCATGTCTCTTAATAACATGGATCATGTCTCCTGATAACACGAATCATGTCTTCTTATAACATGAGTCGTGTCTTGTGATAACATGGAAAATGTTTCCTGATAACTTGGAACATATCTCCATATAACATGGAGCAGTTTCCTTATAACATGGGTCATGTTTTCTAATAACATGGAGTATTTCTGCTGATGACATGGATCATGTCTCCTGATTACATGGATCATGTCTCCTAATAACATCGATTATGTATCCTGGATATATGAATAATTTCTACTCATAACTTAGATCATGTCTCATGATAACATGGATCATGTGTCTGATAACACGAATATTGTCTCCTAATAACATGGATATGTCTCCTGATAACATAGATCATGTTTCCTGATAACATGGATCATGTCTCATAATAACATGGATTATGTCTTGTAAAAACATGGATCATGTCTCCTAATGACATGGACCATGTCATCTGATATCATAGATCATGTCTCCTGATAACATGAATCATGCCCCTGATAGCATGGATCATGTCTCCTAATGCCCTGGATAATGTTTTCCGATAACATGGATTATGTCTCCAAATAACATGGATCAATGTCTTCTGATAACATGGATCATGTCTTTAAATAGCATGGGTCATGTCTCCTGCTTCCATGGATCATGTCTCCAAATAACATGGATCATGTCTCCTAATAAAATAGATAATATCTCTTAATAACATGGATAATATCCCCTGATAACTAGGATTAAGTCTCCTTATACCATGGATCATGTCTCCTGATAATATGGATCATGTTTCCTAATAACATGGATCATGTTTCCTTATAAAATGTGTCATTTCTTCTTATAACATAGATCATGTCTCTTTGTTAGCATTGAACATGTCTCCTGATAACATGGGTCATGTCCTGTAATAACATTGGTCATGTATTCTGATACCAATGGTCATGTATCCTGATACCAATGATCATGTCTCCTAATAACACGGATCATGTCTCCTAATAATATGGATTATGTCTCCTGATAACATGGATCATGTCTCCTAATAACATCGATTATGTCTCCTGATAACATGGATTTTTTCTCTTAATAACATGGAGCTTGTCTCCTGATAACATGGATCATGTCTCCTGATAATAAAGATCATGTCTCCTAATAACATGGGTCATGTCTCCTGATACCACGGATCATGTCTCAAAATAACATGCATCATGTCTCCTGATAAAATAGATAATGTCTCTTAATAGCATGGATAATATCTCCTGATAACATGGAGTATGTCTCCTAATAACATGGATCATGTCTCCTGATATTATGGATTATGTCTCCTAATAACATGGATCATGTCTCCTTATAACATGGATCATGTCTCCTAATAACATGGGTCAATTCTTCTAATAACATGGATCATGTATCTTTGATAGCATGGGACATGTCTCCTGATAACATGGATCATGTTTCCTAATAACATTGGTCATGTATCTTGAAACAAATGATCATGTCTCCTGATAACATGGATCATGTCTCATAATAAGATGGATAATGTCTCCTGATAACAAAGATCATGTCTCCTTATAACATCGATCATGTATCCTGGATATATAGATAATGTCTCCTCATAACTTAGATCATGTCACTTTATAGCACGTTTCATGTTTCCTAATAACACGGATCATGTCTCCTGATAACATGGATCATGTCTCCTGATAACATGAATCATGTTTCCTGATAACATTGATCATGTCTTGTAAAACATGGATCATGTCTCCTAATAAAATGGACCATGTCACCTGATAACATAGATCATGTCTCCTGAAAACATGAATCATGCCCCTGATAGCATGGATCATGTCTCCTTATACCCTGGATAATGTTTCCTGATAGCATAGATCATGTCTTCTAATAACACGGATCATGACTCCTTATAACATAGATAATGTCTCCTGAAAGCAAGGATCATATCACCTGATAACATGGATCATGTCTCCTAATAACATGGGTCGTGTCTCCTGTTACAATGGATCATGTCCCCTAATAACACGGATCATGACTCCTTATAAAATGGATAATGTCTCCTGAAAACATGGATCATGCATCCTTATATCATGGATCATATCTCCTGATAACATGGATCATGTCTCATGATAACATGGATCATGTCTCCAGATAACTTGGACCATGCCTCCATATAACATGAAGCATGTCTTCTAATAACATAGGTCATGTCTCCAAATAACATGGAGCATGTCTCCTGATAACATGGATAATGTCTCCTGATAACAGAGGTCATGTCTCCTAATAACATGGGTCATGTCTCCTGATACCATGGATCATGTCTCCAAATAATTTGTATCATGTCTCCTGATGAAATAGATCATGTCTCTTAATAACATGGATAATATCTCCTGATAACATGGATTATGTCTCCTAATAACATGGATCATGTCTCCTGATATTATGACTCATGTCTTCAAATAACATGGATCATGTCTCCTTATAACTTGGGTTGTTTCTTCTAATAAAATGGATCTTGTCTCTTTGATAGCATGGAACATGTCTCCTGAACACATGGATCATGTCTCCTAATAACATTGGTCGTGTATTCTGATACCAATGATCATGTCTCCTGATACCAAAGATCATGTCTCCTGATAACATGGATTATGTCTCCTGATAGCATAGATTTTGTCTCCTAATAACATCGATTATGTCAACTGATAACATGGATCACGTCTTATAATAACATTGGTCATTTCTCCTGATACCATGAATCATGTCTCCTGATAACATGGATCATGTCTCTTAATAACATAGATTATGTCTCCTGATAACATAGATCAAGATCATGTCTTCTAATAACATCGATCATGTCTCCTAATAGCATGCACAATGTCTTATAATAATCTGGATCATGTCTCCTAATAACATCGATCCTGTCTCCTAATTACACGGATCATGTTTCCTAATGATATGGATCATGTCTACAAATTACACGGATGAAGTCTCCTGATAACATGGATTATGTCTCCTAATAACATCGATTATGTCAACTGATAACATGGATCACGTCTTATAATAACATTGGTCATTTCTCCTGATACCATGAATCATGTCTCCTGATAACATGGATCATGTCTCTTAATAACATAGATTATGTCTCCTGATAACATAGATCAAGATCATGTCTTCTAATAACATCGATCATGTCTCCTAATAGCATGCACAATGTCTTATAATAATCTGGATCATGTCTCCTAATAACATCGATCCTGTCTCCTAATTACACGGATCATGTTTCCTAATGATATGGATCATGTCTACAAATTACACGGATGAAGTCTCCTGATAACATGGATTATGTCTCCTAATAACATGGATAATGTCTCTTGATGACATGAATCATGTCTCATCATAACATGGGTCATGTCTCCTAATAACATGTGTCATGTCTCCTGATAACATGGATCTTTATTTCTGATAACATGGATCATGTCTCCTTATAACATGGATTATGTCTCCTAATAAAATAAATCATGTCTCCTGATAACATGGATCATGTGTCCTAATAACACGGATCACGTCTCTTGATAACCTGGATAATGTCTTCTTATAACACGGATCATGTCTTCTAATATCATGGATAATGTCTCCTTATAACTTGGAAAATGTCTTCTGATAACATAAATTATATGTATAGTAGTGTGTGCTCTTGCGAAAATGTTCCATTCCATTTGGAGAAAATACAGAAATTACAAAAAGTTCCATATACTTTTGGTTATATTATTTTTAATAAAACCATTCAACAATAGTAAAAAGGTTTGCATATCATGCAATAATTTACTTCCAAAGTATGTATTCATTGCAAGTGTATGTGTTATAATATTAAGCTATTTACTCTAAAGAACTAGCAAATCATGCACGAGATATAGAACAAATCGCGTTATTTAGTTTGTAATGTATTACTATAAATTTAAAGAGAATATGCATGATTTTGTCGAATATTTATGAATTCATATAAAATGTGCAAAAAACTTATTATACATATATTGCTATATAAATTAAAATAAAAGTTAAGAAGAACATGTGTCGGAAAATTCGGAATAAGCCAGATATTTAAATCTGAAATCGAAAATGTCGGTACAGTCGAATTCGCCAGTATGTATATCATGCATGTACGATGTGAATCTAAATTTAGTTTCAGTGCAGATTCGTTCATACGACACAAAGACACAATTTTGTTTCCTAACAAATACGTGTACATGTGTCGGCTTTAACCAGCTTTAACCAGCGCTAACTTGTCTTTGCTGCATTTTTTTTTATCAATATATTACAATTTAACCCATATAAAAATCGTTCATACTCACTTTAAAGTATCCCAATCACTTGGGTGTAGTTTATCTTTGCAATCAATCAACATTGCATGGTTAAGTTCTAACACAGATTTCTTTGCAATCAATCCAAATTCAAGATGTATTTGTCTGTATGTATATATCTACCGATAACACAAGTACCTAATAAATAAATAAAACGGGTCAACTTAATCTCGCAAGTTGAGATTGAATTTGGAAATAATGGAAACTAAACACGTACAAACTGAGCATTGACCTTTAATTTCAAACTTTGCGTCACATCCAAATAATGTGTGGAACTGTAACAACAATACATAAAGAACGAATGCATTACACGCGTGTATGCAACTAAATAATACCATGCATAACTGCAAAGTTCTTTTTTTTATTTATTCGATTCTTCTGAATAAAGTTGCATATTCCATAACGCATTTATAATAGCGAATAACTGCAGAAACAGTAAACATTGAATACGCATCATCTCAATACATGTAAGATGTTTAGATGACTGTTCTTTGTCGGCACTGCGTGATGCAAAGCCTTCAGTCGTCTGCCAAATCCCAGTCAGTATTTTCATTAAAAATTACAATAATTATATGTACATATAAAACATCATGTTCATTACCGCTTCAGACATTAAAATCGATGATAAATATATATACTGATTTTATTATATTTATGTTTGTTAGCTTATATTCACAGAATTAAAAAGTAACGTTCGATAACCAATACAGGACCTTGATCAATTTGAAAACAATAGTAGAAACATTGAAAGTCAGGTTAAAATTCTTCTAAAAATATCCTAACACGTTGTCATTAAAAAGCCATTAGTTTAAAAGAAATTATTAAGATTCACTTACTTATAACTTCCAATGTAAAGAAGTGAAACTCCAGATCCAACTCAATTTTATAAAACTTAAATAATGTTATTTTGCACACGTACTTTAATCTTTTTTATACCACCAGGTATGTTGTTTCAATATATAAAGATTGCTAGTAATGAGTCCGTATATGTGTTATGCCTTGCAGTCATTTTTAACAAAAACACATCACTTGAACATGAACTGAAACATTCTTTTGAATATTATAAATGAAATATATATGTTTAATGTTTGATATTTTAGGCATAAGGTATTTATCTAGGTTATTAAGGTGTACCAGGAGAGATGTCATATACACAATAATACACGTTTTATAGCGCGCATTTGTGTATGCAAATTGCGAGAACGAAATATGTAGAAAAGAAACACGTGTAAAAAGAGCTTTAATAATCATTTTTCTAATTATTCAACGCCAATAGTGCATTGCTATTGTTAATCGGTCATATACGTGAAATGGTTACACACGATGGCGTGAGCAAGAATGAAAATGTGGACAATAGCTTTCAGTCATAAATGTCTGTGAACTTATTTGTAAAATAGCCACACGTATATAGCTTGTACATATGCTGAGTGTTGAATAAATGGTATTGCAGATTCCGTTTTGGGGTTATTGGATCATGAGTGTGCTGTCAAATGCAACTGCAGTTAGTTTTTGTCAGAGTGGTATGAAAGGTTTTCTTGGATAACAAAGTTGTAATGGTAAGAAAAGCAACTGTATGTGGATTACAGTTTAAGTTAAATATAATATAGTGATATTTGACGATTTTCAATTTTAATGTCAATGTATGGGCTTTGAAGTGACCAATTAAACAGGATATTTCACATACTTGTGTATGAGGTATGCAAGTTGTTTATAATGAATTGTTTCATATATTCGACAAGCGTTATTGAAAGTATTTGTCATTTATTTTAACCTGCTAATTTATCATTTTATCTATATTAAACGTTGACTATCCTTCACAGATTTATAACTATGAACCTTAAAGACGCTGATATTGATAAGAGAAGTACAAGATGATATTAATGTAAAATATAATACACACGCTCTATTTAATAATTCACTTGTTTGCTTGTTTACGTGTGTTTGTGTTCATAGCCTTGCTGTAAACATTGAAAAAAGGCATTGCTAACAAGCGATTCGTTGCTGTTATATTTATTTATTACATAGTGTAAGTATCATTAAAATGTAAAAAAAGATCAACAATAAATTAGATCCGGAAATATAATTGGAACAAAATTGGGTGAAGATATTTAATAAACTTATAAGCGTCATATTATTCCTCGCACATCACATGGCCACACAAAGTGTTAATAAATATTACGATTCGTAAGATAATATGTGCTTCTAGCAGACAGTAAAATCCCGATTAAGAGAAGTTATAATGCATCGCAGGTTTTACATTTAAGATCGGCTAATTAAAACATAGTTTGGAGCAATATTAGTGAGCGATAGAGGGCGGATATTTTCAGACATAATACAAACCTTATTGTTTTCACTGCGTGCATGTAGGTCAGTTCTTCGAATGATTTGGCAAACACTCTGAATAGCGGTCAATACAACCATATAGTTGAACGTTTGAATATAATAAAAAGGTACCTTTTATATTTCAAAACATATTATTAATACTTAAATCGCTAGCTAGGAAGTATTGCAATTAAGATTTTTTTCGAAACCAAACTGCCTTGCATATTTATACGTGTTTGAGTAATAAGTTCAATTGCCTCGTTAATTAGGCTGACACACACGCATGCGATCTGCTGCGAAAAACATAATGACATCAAGACTGTGGGCTGTTTACTTACGTTTTGGGATAATCATAATCCGCTTAGATGACACTCCACTATTAAAAAAAGACAAACAGCCATTACGAAGCTTTCAGTTAACGACCACAGAAACACAAAAATGATAGAAGATGGGTTTATCGCCTGAAAAAGTTGAAAGAAATCCGGTTGAAAAGAGCACTGAGCCTCAATACAAAAGGAACAAAACACAAACACACACCACATTTAAAAAAGCAATGAGAAAACATGAAAATTTGAATTAATGAAAATGCAAATAAAAACTCAATAAACGTTCATTTAAGTAATAGTTAGTAACATCCATTATTTATACTACTGAAATGTTACTTTTGTTCAATTCTGGAAGCTGCTTTTGTTGCATGTTTGACTGTTGTTTGGTACCTCAATGAAGCCGTTTTGTTGTCATGTCCCGTGCGACTAGTCCCGATGGTATGTTGTAATGACATTGGTTTGTGTTTGAACATTATGTATTGAAATTTCGACAGTCGGTGTGATCAAAGTAGAGGCTATAAATAATACTCATTACAAGGCCATACACACCTGTAACACACCTTAATCTGCCTTGAATGACCGACAATATCTGCAGTGTTATTGCCGTTTTTATGGCGGGTTCAAAGCATCAGGTTGTCTCGCAATGGCCAAGTTTGATATATGTTTTAGAGAATTATTAGTATTATGTACAGCAATCATGCAAACATAAATGGTGATACAACAAGAAAGTCGTATATATCATGACTACTTTTGTATTGTCTTTCATAAACATATGTGCTTAATAGTTCTACGAATAAAAAATATCTCGTCTTTAAATAGTTTTATTTGATGTATTTATATTAGAAACAAACTTTTTGGCGCTGCGTGACTAAGCATATTGTCGTCTACCAAATCCCAGTCAGTCCTTTCATTAAAGATGGTATTTGTATTGCAAGAACTTTAAATCACAAAACATCATTTCTACATTTGATCATTTCCTCTGCAAACATCCTAAGCTATGATAAATATATACTGGTTTTATTGTATTTATGTATGTGAGCTTACTATTTACATAACTTAAAGTACCGTTCTATATAAAATATAGGGCATTGATCATTTTGAAAACAAAAGTAGGTACATTGAGAGTCAGTCTGAAATTCTTCTGAAAACATCATCAACAGTTATCATTAAAAAAAAGCCCAAAGTTTAAAGGAAATTATTTATCCTCACTCACTTATTACTTCCAGAACAGTTTTAATATACTCAAATAATGTCTTTTCATTCAACGATTATGTATATGGACACACATTTTTGTTTCATAAATTTCAAGAAACAAACAACTGTTGGCATCTCTTTATATAATGATTGCTAGTGATGATTTCTTTCTGTTCGTATCCGTATGTGTAAATTGCCATGCACTCATAAACATGCCTTGTATATATATATGTGTTGCAATTGTATCAACACATTAGCAATGTTTTCAGTTACCTTTCAGTTACGCTCAGTTAAATAGAAACCATGATTTTACGTAAAAGGAAATAGCTGTAGACCATGTTACCATCGGTCGCTTTTTTACATATTTTTTCAGACACATTTTATTGAAAGTAAACAATATTACAAATTGTAAGTCAGTCAGTCAGTCAGTCAGTCAGTCAGACAGTCAGCCAGTCAGACAGTCAGCCAGCCAGTCACTCAGTCAGACAGTCAGTCAGTCAGCCAGTCAGCCAGTCAGTCAGTCAGCCAGCCAGCCAGTCAGTCCTCTGGGTAATAAAGAAGTGTTTGCGTGTGTTGACTGCATGAATTCATTACACGAAACCAATCAACCATTCAGTTTATTTTACAGTTTGCTGTATTTCGCCTCTAGATATGAAGTGTTGATCAGCGTTAATATGTTTTCCATATTCACATGTATTGAGTTCTGCTTGGGGACGTTTTGAGATCGTATCGCAGAAAATCACGTTTACAAAATTGGTGTACACCATTAAGCTTAAAGTATGTGTGTAAGATTCCCATAAACTTCTATTTTATAGCTGACTGATGGAGTTTTACAACAGTTACGTCACGCATCGTTTCATATCATAGTTTGTTATGGTTTTTGTGATTGAAAATAAGCGGTTGTGCTCATTTCATAATTTGGAATATCCAGTCAGAAATATTGTGTTTCTGAATTATAAACCCGGCGTAAATCGTGTTAGGATTTAGGACATGGCGAAGTGGTACGTTATTAGTCAGGAAATTCTGAATGGATGCTTAACTTTTTTTATAGCCTTTAATATTAACATTTGATCAAATGAATAAAATATCTGGGGTTGAGTGTGACACCTTTTCTAAAAAACAAACACTAATTAAAACAAACGCTATCGAATAAACGAACCACAAATACAAGCGTAGACGCTTATTACCTGTGATTTTAACTGTTAGTACAATATGGAAAGGGGGTTTGTTCCGATATTAAAGGGGGTTTATTCCGCATTATGCAAACTATTGAGGGTGTTTCTTCCGCGTATGCAAAATGTGAAAGGGGGTTTCTTCCGCTATGCTGTTTTTAGGGAAGGGTGTTTCTTCCGGAGGGTGTTTGTTCCGTACACCAACGCTGATACGGGCCGCAGTTTGACACGAAGAACGTCACATCAAACCCAATAAGTAAGCGGCTCGCAGGTCATTTAATATAAGGGCAATTACGTTTGGAAAAAAAATGCGAATATGCGAATATCAATTTTGATATTCGAATACTGGCCATTCAATCGAATATTCGAATATTCGAATAAGTTTGCCATCACTAAATTTAAATAATGGGGAACCAATAGTATGGGACGCGTCATTTTATTTTACACAACCACTTGTACAGGGTATATTACAGGCGGTGAACACTGTTTAAATGTTTTATATTGGATGTATCACATTAATTTCTGTTGATATTACACATTTTGCATCTTGTGTCCGGCTCAGCGATCAACAATGAAGTGTTTGCTGCTATTGACCTTACAGTTATGTTTTCAAAGCACGTGATATTAAAGCATAGTCTGGAAAGGTTTTATTCTTCAAAATAAAAACAATTTATTTGCTTGCAATACGCATTAAAACGTAATTTTGAAAAGGAAAAAGGCTAACAGACCTTAACATATCACACATAGCAATCAAAGGTGCCTGTTATATACATTCACCATTATAGTTCAACCATATTTGCATCATTCCCCGACAATAATAATCAAATAATTTGCCAACGGCCGTACAACGGCGAGTGGCGGATTTAAATAAAAAGTATAAAATATAAGTTCGGTATCACGCTTTAGCGTAACGCAAGATAGCAAGCATACGGAAAGCCGATTGTAGCTGGCTGCTTTAGAAACACGCTAGGCGCGCTGATCTTCGATACTCGAAGTCTTTGGGAACTTCAAGACCTGTTGGCAAGACGTTATTGTGCTGTGAATGTCTTCAAGCTTTAAGCAGTTTGAATAACGTGAATAATACACTGCAACAAAGAAAAACGCTTGTTTCGAAATATTCAAAGCTTTTACAAAAGCGAAGGAAAACTAACATTTTCTAAATATGTTAAGCTATATGATGTGGGTCGTGTAAATTATGTGACACTCGGAACAAGAATAGTTTTTGCATAGTTTTGACAAAGGAAGCTTCAAGCAGGGAAATAACGTGTATTTATCCATTTGTAAAACAGCGTTTGAAAGAACAACAACGATAATAATGGAGTATAACCGCTCGAATGTAAATCAAAGCGCGATCGTAATAATGGAGTCTAACCGCTCGAATGTGGATCAAAGCACGATCGTTAAGCCTGATTTTTCTGTAAGTATGCTTGTTTACAAAAATATAGTCTGTTAAAATTCGTTGTTAACATTTATTTAACTAAACATGTATTATTTTGCGTAAGTCTTGTGCCAAAACGATATTAACGTAAATAAAGACTAAAAATATAAATAATATTATTAACGCCATCGAGTGGCAGTTTTAATTAAACTGATTAAAATCAGTGCGTTCGTGGACAAAAGAAACCTTGGTTGACTCTAACAATGGTTTAATAACTGGATTATATCATTAAAAAAAAATAGGTAAAGTGTATTAAACTGGATATTTTACATAAGAGTTTTAAACCTGGAAATAAAACAAGAATTTGTTCTTGATTTTATTTGTTTCGTCCTTCTTAAACTTCAAGTACAAATTAATAGCGTGCAAGCGTAAATATTATATTTATCATATTATATACGTAATGGTTTAACCATCTGGAATAAATAACACATTTATATTGTATTTAGGATATAGATAACAATAGGTTATTATTCAATACATATTTTATATGGAAAAATTACATCTTTAATATTCCATGAAATAACCGATTAATTACAACATGCGATATATAAACAGTTTATGCTATTCCTACCATTAACTGCATCTATTAAAACACAATTTATTTTATTGCAGTCTGGCCAATACTGTTGTACCAAAAGAAAATATACTTTTAGTATGATTGCATACAACAACGTTCATCTGACTTCGTATATGTATTTTATAATAAACTAAATGTGCAATAAGTATGTATGACATATTATGCAAATACATAAACCGTATAGAATGTGATGCTCAATTGCTTATCGATAGAATATACTGCGATTTTATGTATAATTTATTATCTAAGTGTATTTTATTTATTATTATTCACCTAAGCAAAACAAACAAAACATATTTGACATTATCAGATGAACATTATTGTTATGATAGTCAAAACTAACATGAGCAAATGTATTTTGTTATAATAGTTACAAACTGTTGATTAATGTTTCACAGATAGTGTTACAACATTATAATATCTAACGTCAGGTTTTATCATACGCCATAATTCCTCTTGATCTGGTTATTTAACAACGTATCGAATGAGCCATGGCATCATCAGTACTTGGCTTCATTTTACGAAAACCGCTGACTGAAAAGTATCGCTTTAAGTTGTGTGCGTATTTAGGAACAGTCACTGCTCACTGAGTATTCAAACGTCAAGGTAATATTTATCAAAGAAATTGCATCGCATAGTGTTGCAAACAAACATTAAAACAACAATTTGGCGGTTGATATTCAATAAAAAAAACCTGAAACAAAGTGTTAACTTGTAAATGGAGTAATTACACAATATAACATATCCGTAAATTTATTTGCCAATTGTGAAACGAACGAAACTTATCGTGAAACGAACGAAACTTATCGAAACTTTGAACATGTTGTTTTATTAAACGATTATCATGACAATTGTCTGCACTTCATTTTGTTGTTCTTCGAATTTCTTTTAGTAATGATTAGATAGCTAAGGTGCGGGTTATTCCAAAACAATACATGATATTGGTTAAGTAAATGATGCCAATTGTATTTAACATATTACGTTTGCAGGGAACGTACGTTGCCATCTCTGTGGTATGTCTGCTGATGGCGGCAGTTATAATCTCCCTCAACGGTCTGGTCATCTTTATCATAGCTCGACAGAAAGACAACAACAGGCTTCACTTCTTCATATTACATATTGCAATTGCTGGTAAACTTCTTTTTGACGGAAACGTTTATTTTAAGTACCGTATATAAATCAGTTGCATTTGCCTTTCATTTACATCATATTAGAATAACAAATTTAGCGTTTGAATGGTAAGTGATTAGTCACGAGTGTGTTGACTGAATATTACATAGTGCATTGCAGTTTAGATGGATGTCATTATTAAATGCTAACGTGTAAATAAATATGAGGAATACCAATAGTTACCATTACAAACCTGTTACAAAACAACAACAACTTAAAAACCCAGCAAAAACCACCCAAAACGCGATTCATAAACATACTGATCGCTCACTTAAACATTGACTCGCATACTACTACTGTTCTTACGAAATTAAATATTGGACTTTCTAGTAATGCATATATTTCAGACCTTTGTGTTGGCATAGTATGCGTATTTTGCGAGGGGATATTCTACGGTATTCTGCGAAATGAGTGGTACTTGGGTGACGTCATGTGTCGCATTTGGCAGTATTCTACGTTTGTGGTCCTAATTGTGTCTAACAACCTTCTCATCGGAATGAGCGTGGACCGATACTTGGCTGTACGGTATCCATTGAGGGCAATAACCGGAGGTACACTGGAAAGATAACACATACTTTAATAAAAAATATGTAATAAAAATTGTAGCTTCGAAACAATCGTGCGATATTATTAAGTTAGTTGTATTAATGATTTTATAACTTTACTGCCAACTGTTTATTCCTTTTTGATAGTGTATTCTTGAATCAATGGATATTGTCATTTTATGAAGACAATTAACACCCATAACGTGAATACAATTCTCATGACTGAATGTGTGATTTTGCGGAGAAATTATCTTTAAACTTTCAACATTGCAGGGTACCGGCCATACAAAGCCATAATTATCGGCTCATGGATAATTGCCCTTCTGATTCCTGTATGGACTTTCCCGTACATTGGCATAGCTTCATACCACTGTTCCGTTGATTTCAAAACCTACATTGGGTGGCAGGTGTTTTACCCTTTATCTTAATTATTAAGTTATCGAGGACCATACTGTTAAGGAGAAAAAATAAACTTATATGCCAATAAAGCTATGTGCTTTTTGCTTTCATACAATTAATTCCCGATAGTTTTCGTCTGTAAATTTAAGTAAAGTCTGAAACAAACACACGAACAAAGTTGCAATTAATGAAACGGTTTCAAAAATGAAAACATCGTAACGATCGCTTGTCAATGCAACACAATTAAAATGCTCGCAATACTTTAATAAATGAAGGTATTGTTATAAATGTGTGTCGATTATGTTATTTCAGCTATATGTCTGGATCACACTGCTGCTTGTGTTTTTCATCCCATTCCTAGCTGTCTCCGTTTGTTATGTCGGCATCTCGGTTGTCGTATGGAATCATTGGCGGAAAAGAGGAAATCTCACGGAAATTACTGAAATGAACACTACGCTAAAAGGTATACACATATTCAAAATTATTATATATTTATTTAAACGCAGTGTACATATGTTTAATGTACAAAACGTTAATCATTTTCATTAATCTACATATTACACCTTTAAATGAGAATAAACTGTCTTACGAATTTAATTTATTTTCATCGATTACTATATTTAAAATAATCATAATGATTGCATGTTTTTCTATTTGCTTGCAAAATTTGTTATTGTAACTGTAATACATTAATTTGAAAATAATTGATTTAGATTGGTATATTTAAACCGTTTAGAATGCTCGGTTTTTATCAGTACTAACTGTTACATGTAATGCCGTCTGTATTGATCAGATTCACACTGCATACAAAGTGGATATCTCGTGAACGAAGAAGTTGCTACATCGGACTGAAATATATGTGTGTTTAATTACAGAATCAACTTTCCCGTCACGTCAAAAATCCATGAACGAGGGTTTACTACCAAAAGCCAGAATAACAACAATAAAGATGACTTTGATAATATGCCTTAGTAAGTAATTTTCTTATATGATTTAATCCGTCAGTTTTACTGACATTTTAACAGCTTTTTTCAGCCATACTATTTGTTTTTCAAAACATTTACAGCAAAGTGTTTGACATATATAATTTACTTTGGCGAATAGTATTTTGAAAAAAGCAGGTATCGTATTTTTTTAATTTGTTTTGTATTGTTATTTATTACAAGTTGATCTGTGATGAATCATGCAAAATCCATGCTATTCTTGATTTCGAAAACACATAATAAATAATCAAGTTGGCATTACGTTAAGGCAGCCGAGTGAAACATGTTTGTATAGCTACTATGTACCGAATGTTATATTGACTCTGCTCACCTTCCGCCTTCATAAGGATAGATAGAATACTAAGTCGGTGCCGATTGAAGCGAAGTTTATTTTGCGAGGCTTAGAAAATCTGAACCACGAGCCTTTGCGAAACCTCGTTTTATTCGGCACCAACAGAGTTTTCGATTTACTCCATACATGTTCTAAGTCATCAATTATTTCTTTAAAAATAGAATAGGAAAATAGAACTGCACTAATAAAGAATATGACTTTTGTCGTTTGACTTGTAATAATGACGTCATGAGCTTTAAATATTTGTAAAAAAAAATGTTTTTGCTGTTTATGTTGATTTTTTTGTTTAAAATATATGACATTTTGGTATCAAATTGAAAGTATTGTTGAATCTGCTTCAATTTTACAAGAAACTATGGCGACCTTCTGGACCGTGATAGGTTACGTCATTCAAAAAAGTAGTCCGCCGCGTGAGAGAGCTAAATTTCAGCATTGTAAAAATAAAGGAAAATATATTCCACAGTGGTTTATTTCGACAATGCACGTCAGATGATGGGATAAAAAATCTTACTGCACTGGCCTCAAACTAAAGTTATTTGGTCTGGTTCCTAATTTAACTAACACAATGCTGAGCGTTAAAACCACAATACATTTGTTCATAAACTATTTCAGCGTTCTTCATTTGCTGGCTGCCGGCTACAGTGTTCAGCACTATGGACTTATACGGCATAAATGAGCTTGACCGTCGCTACTATATGGTCCTGCAGCGCTTATATCCACTCAACAGTGCGTGCAATCCAATTATATTCTTGTTGTTCAGCAAGCAATTGTTGCCATGCGGGTCGCCAAAGTCTTCGAAAGCGACAAGATGTTATGAAAGTATCGAAACAACGAAAACCACATTATGAATAATGATATCGTTAAAAACTGGTTCGGCACTTTGCGTAAAAGCACAGACTTGAACAACAAAACGGCGTTACTGAGATAAGTGACATTAAAATACCTGCATCGAAAAAAACGTAATTACTCAAAAGTATATTTTGATAATTAACCAGTAAAAAGGAGCACAAAGGAGCAGCAACACTATGTTCAGTCGACGCTAAATTGTTTTATCGAACGTCTCTACTAAACAAACTTAAACAGGTCAAAACTTTCAACAAGAAGACAGAAATACAGACGTGTTCCCTTTCACAAAATGCGTAATAAAATTAATCTCAAAAGCATCTCAAGTCTCATTCACTAAAACCACAAAACCTCAACGACCTGCGAAATGACGAATTGTTACCTGTAATTCAGACATTAGTGAATCATCATTTATCTCAAAAGCTGTACACGTGCCAGAATTGCATCAACATCTTAATTGTCATTTTTTTTTAAGTATTAATCATCAGAAATTTCACACAATCTACTAATTTATTATTGTTTAATAATGGAACAAGATTTGGTCATATTTTCAAGCAAGTAGCCTTTAGTACAGATCCCTTATTTTTAGGCAGTTGTTTGACTCATGTTGAGAAGTTCAAACATTTTGTTCAACATTGGCATCACTAAGAATTTCTTAGGAATCACCTGCATGGAAATATACCGTGTTTTCAACTTACTACTTTCTTTTTATATGTGAATACCTGAACTATAATTCTTAATATCCAGCCATTTATCGTCTTGTCAATACGTTTCACATAATACATTCACTGCCAAAAAAACTTACCATATTTGACGCTTTCGAGTGTCCTTCCGCTACTGTTCTTCGTCTTTCCTTTCAGTATTACTATCATCCTGCTCTGTCTATTATATATGTTTAAGTACCTTATGGACACTCTAATGCACATTCTTTATCATTCAAAACCATTTACAAATTGATTGACCTGGTTGCACGTGCTTAATTCTTAAATGCAAAACGATTATCGATAGAGAAGAATGCATACATAAGTTTTAGTAAATTGTTTTCTTATCAAATTTTCCATCGACATAATTCACATGTTATGTTCAAAGTATCTTAATAAATCTTTAATAAACCCAAATCATATCGTATGAAAGCAATCGACTCAAATTTTACATTTAAATAAGAATGGTATATCAATATAAGAAGTGAAACTCCAGCTGCTGGAGCAGTATTGAATTCTTATTATAAACATTATTTTCTTATTGTTTAATATGCTCTTAAATAAGTGAGGAAAACGTTGATATCTGTTTATGTATTTTCAATATGTTCCGCAACTGATTTAATGTCAACGCATACTATAATTGTTTTAGTTGTAATAATATGTCTGCAAACATAATGCTAGTTTGCAAAATGAATTGTGTTTATTATTTTAGTTAATGTCTTTTAATCTAAATGTACTCGTATCCCTTAATTAAACTATACATTTCAACGCGCTTGTTTGGATTCAAACACAAACTATATTTATGAACTAACAATGTCAACGAATATCACGACTACTACTTTCAAATAACAAAGAGTGTCATTACAACAAGGGGCCATAATGGATCATATGAGTCGACTTAAAGGTAATTAAGCATTATATAAACTAAGATTGAATGGCAAACTTGTATTAACAAATGATATTCGTTTGTTTTAAATTTAACTCTAAATGTAATACAAATCTTTTTCAGCATTGAACGCTTTCAGACTGGTTATGACTTGCTGTGATAACTCTTTCTTTTGGAACCATTCAGGGTTCGACATTAACTTTTTTTACAGCAAGACCGTCGGACCAGCTTCTCTTAAAATGTACTAGCCCGAGCCTGATGTCTACTAGACCATAAATGACATAGCAAATAAACACAATTGTGTCATGTAACTGTTTAATCAGGATTTATCAGTAAATAATCAGTGAACACCAGATTTTTTTATGCATAGAGTAAAACAATAAAATAACCCTTTTTTTGCTTTTCTTCGTCAAATTCAAGCCATGGGAACTGACTCGATTTTCCATCTAGGATAAAATTGACGTTTTCGTGTTTCTTCATATTTACGTTTCGTGTCAGTTAAGCGTCGGATTCTTTTTTATTTACTGATTTGTCGGACAAAAATACGAACTTGAACAAAGCCATTCTTTAAATTACATTATCTTGTCTGCTACGCAAAAATGTTTACATTGACGATACTGATTTTTGATAGAAGTCGTAAAATCATGCTCTACAGTTTAAAGACACTGCAGAAAATCATTAATATTCATGACAACTTGACCAATTGAAACAAGCAATTTCTGCAGGAAGCTCTCCTTTGCGTCTAAAAATAGCGATGAATCATGTGAATGCTGCGCGTTTATTTAAATATACTAGTTTTGTTTTAATGTAAATAACGGATACAAGAGTAATTTTAAACATTAAAAGTAAAGGTTTTCACAGCAGTTATTTATAGTTATATGAATCAGTATAGATTTTTTTTTTAATTTATGTACGACCAGTCGGACAAGCTAGCCCGCAGTTTTACAAGCCCGACCACCGATCTTACTAGACAATGTCTGTCGGACGTGCCTAAGTGTCGAACCCTGCCATTTTGTACTTGTATCTTCTCCTAGGCTTAAAAATCTGTTTTTGCTACAGTTAAGCTTTGCAGTGTTTTGTGCGCACACAACATGCATATTCATAGGACTTAAATTAATTCAGGTCTTTCTTATTCTGAAAACCGACACAGACGAAAAAATAAATTAAATGCATCAACTGCTATAGATAAGATATGATCGCATAAAGCAATTAACTAGTTAATGATTGGCTTTAATAACTACATATGTAAATTTAGCAAACGACTTCAAACGTACTCGAAAATAAATTCCTTACAATCTAAGTATTTATACAAAACTGTTGTACTTGTTATTGAATGATAAATGCCGAATAGTAGTATATTATTATTACATTTCTTAGCGAACTGTTAGATTTTCTAAGTGTATGCTATGGTTCGTCTGGTAGTTTGATTTGATAAATTAATTTAGTTATGTCATTATTAGCTTAGTTGGCATTTTCAGCTCTAGATAACGCAAACTTCCTCTGAATATTCGTAAATGATCATATTGTGTATGTGTATCTATGTATCCTATGTTAAAGTATATATAAGTAGCACAAGTAAAACAAATTAAATATTTCGAACAGAACAATATTTTGTTATATTTAATGCATTTCGTGGTACACCTGTAGTCACAGTGTTGAGTCAGTGTGTAGATCCTGTTTACTTGAGATCAACACGTTGCTTCATGTATAGAGAACGCATACATATAGTGCACACACAGGTAGGGCAAACGATATCATATTATGAACTATTTTATGGTTAAAGCACACACAGAAAAATAGACTAGACTACAATAAATAGATCACTTTCATTGTGACAAAGTTGGACACAAACACTATGATAGCGTCCAATAGTGTATCATCCTCACCGCGTTCAAGACATTTAATGTTAAACACGGCTGCCTATGGTAGCAGAAATCAGTCTGTAATGGTGAACGATCAGCGCCTTGATGATTCCAAAAATGAATCAGACAGCTATGCTTTCAGGAAGGTAAATATCTGGCTAAATGTTGATCTAAGAAAAGTAAGTAGTATTTTAAATCTTCTACTTACTAAGTTTGTCGGATTCTGTTTACAGAATAGCACATGCATAAGTTAATGCAAAAAATAATAACTTACTTAATGAATAATAAGGAATAATAATGTTTCATGTGTGTGCGCATCGTTAAGTTTGACGTTCCATTATTAAGGTTTATTTTAAAAGCAAACCGATGGAGTCGTTTTCGTCAAGACAGTAACCTGAGACACTTTGTAAGGAAATGTAACTTGATAATATAAAGCAATAAAACACTATGTGTAAAGCTTAACATTTTTAGGCCATATATCTTAATTCACAGGGACGTAGTCTATTTTAATATACGAAGGTATATTACGGAAACCCAGTTAAGTTATAATGAAAGCCTTGATTATGTAACCATTTGTTTTTCAAACGGTATGCGTATTTATTAAAAAGATATTTTGAAGTTGGTAACAGACACGAACAAGCTATCTGTTATGTTAGTGTATGTGTTCAGTGACTGTGTAATAGTTTTTGCACATATTTGTGAGTAACGTTAATCAATAAAATCAAATAGCAATGTTATTGTAGCCTGCAATAATCAGAAACATTGCTTCCATGTCTGTGTGCGTACGGATGAATCTAATAGACATAATAACAACAAATGTATTATTTCATTAAACAACCAAATATACACATCATGCCAATGCCACATGGTACATTACTTACCAACAGTAACTTAAATGATGATTCACTAATACAAGCTGTATATTGGTGTACACTACTGTATGGCATTTATTGGTAAATTGTTTTTATGAGTGTTAAAACGTTGATTAATATATGTTTGAGTTCAAGGTAACGCATAATGCATAGGAGCGATGTTGGAAATGTCAGTTGTATTTCACTGACGCTTCTATGACACGGGACGTTTACGGATAGCATCGTGACACTGCCTGCTGACTGCTGCAGTTATTTCATCCCTGAACTCAGATGATCTTCACCATAGCTCGAAAGAAAGCCACTAACATACTTAAACTTTTGAATACCATCTTGCAATTGCTTGTAAACATCATTTACATGCACATGTATATATTTGATTGCAAGATCCTCAAATATTGAATAAAAGTATGTTTCCCCGCATCATTAGTCTACAAGTGTGACAAATTTGATCTTATATTTCCGATTTCGGACGAATGAAATATTGTAATCGAAAGTGTTTAATTATAATGATTAAATTTTAAGTTTACGTAAATGAAGACAGATTATGTTTAACAATTGCGAAAGGTTTTTAGTTACAGTTTCTTTACCTATCACGAATTATGTGATAACTGCTCCTAAAATACATGTCGAACGCGAGCGTTACAAACATAGATCCGTATGCTAAAATTTCGTAGAAGAGTTTAATTTGTAGAATTAAGGTAAAATATGTATAACATACATGTTTAAAGAATTCCTGCACCCAATTGTAGGTGTACAACTTTTCATAATTGCGTTCGTACAACTATTTCATAGAAAAGTGACGAGCCGTAACGCATTTATGTGCGTACGAAAGCGGATACAGACACTAAGAAAGGCAGACACGTAATGTTTTGTTTAAGATTTTGTTTCCAGGAAGATTGTGAAATATTGATTATTCAGCTGAAATAATGTACATTTTTACAGCAGACGCTGGTTTCTGTTCTATGGGTGCCTTTCCTCTCGGTCAATATTGTTACATCATACATCTGAGCCAACAATCTTTGTTATTGCATAATCTACGCGTTTACAGGTGTGGTTTGTAAATGTCAAAGGAACTTGACAGCTTGTTTTGTATGTAAACCATTATGTGATTAAGGGAATTCGGAATATGACGTTCAAACGAAGAAGAAAAGCTTATTTCCTACACCTCTAAGCCTAAAACTATTTTCCCTTAAGTAAAGTTCAAAACGCTTCTTCTATTTGGCTCATACTATAGGTTTGTGTAGGCTTTTCTCTTATGTCTACGTGTTCGGTAATCGGTACGCTGCAATAAATAAACGGACACTTTGTGAAAATACTTCTGGTCTCTTGCTAATGCTTGTTTACTTGTATTCATAAACCTACAGTTGTTTTCATAAAGACATATGTCCTATCGATTATTTATAAATTATAAAAACAGGTTATATCATTAAATGTATAGGAATCATGATAAAACATGAAATAATATTTTCAATAGCCAGAGCAAGATTATAATGAAAGAGATAAACTTTATTGTTATTTTTTGCGTAGTTGTGTACGGTATGAAGTATAATTCCAGATTATACACGATAATAAATTGATTAAGGTAGAAACAAAAATGTCAAGACAGACCTTGAGATCGAATTCGGAAACTTAACGACCATGGAAATTGGTGATTACTTGTTACTAACTACACGTACACTCATTTAAATAAATTAACGAACGTTTTATCACAGAGTATGGAACAAACAGAATGGTGAAAGTATCATATTCAAACACGTTGAACTGCAAATATATGCTTTCGGAATAAATTGTTGTATGGTAATGCTTAGTCGTTTCGTATTTTCTTTTTTCCACGCCTGCTCTGGTGCAATTGTACGGAATATTAAACATAATTATTAGCTCATTTGCTGTTCAATTATATTGAATCGAATTATTTGTGTTTGTGTTATAAGAATTGACAAATCAATAGAGGTGGATAATGCAAAAATACTTTTTTGTAACAGAATAGTTTGAAAAGTCCAATAAGTCCAGACGGCCAAACAAACAGACACAACATCATATTGATTATGATAGGCAGACAGGCAGGATGAGGTTATTAACTCAAAATAAGTTATTGTGGCTAATGGAGAGATAATTGGCCTATTGATCAATAAATACACTAAAGTATGAAAAGCATGTGAATTAAAAGATGTAATCTGGTGTGTGGTCGCTCGTTTATTCCAAACGATTCAACATACAATTATAACGCACATAGGTTATTACGTAATGACCTATTGTCTTATCATTATTATCTAACAAACACATATGGTTTATTTACATGATACCCTATGGGTTGAAAAAGTGTCGCATTAATGATCAGAGTTCTCTTTATCTTCCGTTCTGTGATAAAAAAATCAGGATCTTACGCGTGTTTCAAATGCTAACCATAAGTACAATTATTGAACGTATATGTCAATAACATTGATATTTCTCCTGTACATTCCAATGCTAACATAATCAATAAATGAGTACACACTTTAATTTGATAGTTTTCCTAGATGTGCATTATTATGCCTTGAATGTATTATTTACAGATAAACATAAGATGCAACGAGACATACAATAAAAAAACAAAATTAATTATTCGTTTAAAAAATAAAAGCTGATTAGGAAAAAATCATTTTAAATATTTAAAACATGTTTATATTACAAAGAATCCTTTGATTTCTGTGTTGTATACAAATGCATCATGTCTTCAAGTCCTTTGTGATGCACACAAAGCGTATTAGTATTATTTTTAACGTTTCTTGCACTAATCGATGCCTATAACGTTTTAAAAGTTAAATGAATGTGACAGGTTTATGAAAATCAAAAGTTTCCTGAAAATGCAATCTGGCATAATGTGTTTTGTGATTGTGTCCTTCGGTTCAGCAATTAAAATGTGTGTGTGTGATTTGTTGTTGTTTCAATCATTTCGTTTCACTTAAAAAATACTCTTTGCCATATCTGCAAAACACATCAAGTGTTTTTGATTATAAATGTTTTACTTAAATGTGTTAAGAAATTAAACTTCAAATCTTAAAACGTTCTATTCTTTTTATTTAAGTACAACAACAAATACTCTCTTATTTATTATAACACAAAGCATACATCATCATGCTGGAAAATAATCATGTGAATATTTCAATCTGAAACTCAATACACAATGTTAAAAATCAGCCATTATAAATGGCATTTCTTGCTGATATTTTATATTTATAAACACTTTTTTCATGTACGAAAAGAAAAAGACTTCTATGAAAATATTACATGATATTGAATTTCGATGTTAAATAAATAAACATAATTGAATTATTTTCATAAAAATTATTAAAAACGTATCATATGAACATTAATATCCTATATTTTTAGGTTAAAAACGAATATATACGCTAACGGAAATTTCTAATACACATTACGTTTAGTATGTATTTAAGAAATGAAAAGCCCTTATCGGCCCTTTTCAGTTATCACTGAAGGTCAATGTTGGCATCCAATTGTCAAAACCCAAACTTTAGATTATTGTTATCATTTAAGCAAAGATAAATACAGATAATGCATTTTAATACAAACGAACACATGACTTTTGTAGAATTGCATTTTTTGTTGTAGAAAGGTTAATAGTTTAAACTGTATATCAATTTTAGCTAATTGCAACTCATTCTCGATGTTTACATAATTAACAACTCATACACATAATTATGTTCAGACATAATGGATTGATTGTACAGATGCCTTGATATGTTCACTATAATAGAAGTAATTATCATGTACCTGGTCAATAAAGCTACATGTTGTAAATGTCGATCGAGGACTCACGTGGTTAGATTACTACATGCTGTGGTTATCCGTATAAAGTATATGTAGCATGTGTTTTTGTAGTGCTAACACTCCACAATTTTGAATCCCACCAATTTGACATTTGGTGTGTAACCAATGTACTTTTTATAAAATCTTGAATCATATTTCTTAACACTAGGATAACTTAAATTAATAGCCATCATTTAAATTTTGAATAATGTAACCGTGGGTGCGATATTTCATTCACACTATGTTGGCCTATAAAATCAGTGAATGCGGGAGAGATAATATTAACACACATTTTACTCCACGAAAACAGACACACGGCTCCACAAGGGAATAACCTAATTTAATTTAACTTTGTCATGCATATTGTCCTTTTCTGCACAGTTAAAGTTTTCTGAAATTGAAACATATCGGAAATGCGCTTTGAAACATTATCTGCAGTTGACGTATAACACTGGAATCGGTCAAAATGACGGATATCTTTAGGCGTTCACATAAAATCATTCATGCAAGTGAAACCTTTCAACGGCCTACGATACTAGCAGTGTGGAGGGAGTATATAGAGACATTTCCTCTAGCATTTTAGATTTCCTCTACACAAGCAGCAACATTAAAATATTATATTCAATAAATGTAATCTGGCATTTTAAAGAGGCATTACGGCTTCTGAATCCGATGCAGTACGATGATCTGGAATTTGTACTAAACTGTGCTGGGGTCTTAACTCCTGTCGACAAGAAGTGATTAAGCTAACAAATGCATTAACCTCATTTCATAATGCCTCAACAATTGATTTGTTCCGTAGATATAATGCATATAGAACCAATGTAATGTATAATATATATTTTATTTACATAGATCAAATTTAAATTGTTGTGTTCGAAATATATTATATTGTTTTGCGTTTTATCTTGAATTGTAATATTTAAATATCAATTAATTTACATGTATGTGCTTTGTGAATAATTAGGATAAGTTTGAGGGTTGTTGTGGCTTTAATCTGTTCAAACCCCTAACACTCATTAACCAAGGCAGTGACTCAATAATTAATGTAGAATCATGTTTTCTCCTATTGTATAGGCATTTGATCACTTGTTAAAAATAAAATATTTTCTGATCGAAACAATAATTTCATAAACGTTGATGATGTTATGGTATCATTGTGCTTTATACCAATGCTTTAAGACGCCACTGACAATGATCGACGTTTGCATGTATTCCCTTATGGTTAACAAGATGAAATAATATAGTATGCCCTTCGTAAAACCATCTCAGTCTATGGGGAGATATTCTTATCTATAAAATCAAGGAGGAGCACAGATTTATCACCGTATTATTTCCTGGGTAATTAAAATTTGATAACAGTCCACGTGAAATTTCGAACAATTGTGTCTGGTCAGAATACACTGTTTGTAATAATTGTGATTTAGGATTTAATAGTACTGATACTGGACTTTTGTCACCAAGCCTATAATCAGATAAGAGAGTTGAACATTGGCGCACATTGAATACTCTCTCATTACACAGGATCGAAACATCATGAAAAAGAATGCATACATGTATAGCATGTTTTGCTAACATGCCTTGACTTACGAATCTAATATTCGGAAACAGTATAGGTTTGTTATGTTTACATATGCTCATTTGTAGTTGCAATGACTTAAAAGTATGTCTAATTATCAATCAGACAACGTGGTGATACAAAATATAAGCTTCAAAGCGTATCATTGTACAATTTGTAAATTGAAATGTTAAGCATATAGTTACGCTAATTGATTTTGTTAGATTAGCGCGGCCAGCCTTCGTGATCTCCAATACAAAATAAACAAGACTATAACTAATGCTTATCAAGAGAAAACCTGTCGATTGTAGTTTGTGATGCAATTAGCAGATATCCAGCACATTACTGTTAGCATCACATGGCATCGCACGAAATCGAAAACATAAGCCTCATTAAATTGTTCCCAGTAATTCAAGCACGAATGAACCTTAAATGGTTGAAGAATTGCGTTACTGGAGAAATATATCAGCGATCGTGTTATAAACGATCAAACTTTAATTAATACACTCGATATTGTTGGTGTATTCGAGCTACACAACCGATTTACAAGATGTACAAATGAATTAAAACATTCTGTCCACAATGCGCATATGAATAGAAAATGCATTTTATCTAACATCTTAGGGGAGTCATATTTAAAGTAACTTAAATCATACTGATTCCACATAAGTAAATTGGCCACTCTAACAGTTACGTTAAAAACGACTTCATTTTCGGTGACTTGAATGTGAAATAAGACGAGTCTGATATGCGGTAGGAGGAAGCAAGGCTTGTCGTGCATTTAAGTTTAAAATCATACTCTAAACAAGTACAATGCAACAAATCGCAAACAATAACCATTTATTTAACATGCACATACGACAGACTGTGTACGTCACATAGATAGATGTATATTTTACATAACGCTTACGTATAGTTCTAGATAAAATAATGCCAAATACTTTCATGGAGAAAGTGTTACTTGTCCTGAGATAAAACATAACACAAATGATCATGTTATCTATCAACACACGCAGGCAGCAAATACATACACGATGGGGTCCAAAAGAATAAAATGTAAACACTCAACGAAAATACAAAATATGCAATAATACAGATTATAAATTATTACCACATGTGGATTCGTATCCACGGAGTCTTTTAATAACATTAAACACCATGATATGATGCACTTACAATTGAAATACTGACGATTATTCTTGAGATGTCGGGATGATAAACTGGCTAGGTAAAGCAAAAATACTGAGAAAAAGCACATCATTTCAGCAATTCTGAAACTCTATTTACTCCAATAAAAGTTAATATCATTATTCTGCATGGTATTTTAAAGGGGCCTTTTCACAGATTTTGGCATGTTTTGAAGTTTGTAATTAAATGCTTTATATTGATAAATGTAAACATTAAATTTTAAAAGCTCCAGTAAAATATCAAAAATAAAATTTAAAAAAGGAATAAAAAGTAGCCCACAGCAGGGCTCGAACCAGTGACCCCCGGAGTCCTGAAGTAAAAACGCATTAGCCAACTGAGATATTCTGCCAAGCATACATAACCTGCGTCTTTTATACGTGATATAAGCAATCTTCGTAGTTTCACAAATTTAAACGACAACAACAGAACTCTCCAAATTATTTAATCGTTTCGCGTTGCAACGCTTTATAATTTTTAGGTTTTTAAATCGTCAAAAGATGCATAGAATGGCTATATAAGACAATGGCAAATGTTCAGTAATACTATTTCCTCACAAATATCATAACTAAACCGAAAATTTGCGAATCTGAAACAACTTTTTCAATTTTGTCAATTTACCAAACCGTGAAAAGATCCCTTTTAAGAGAGAAAATTCAGAGAAAAAGTGTTGACATTTTTGAAACGCTTTTTTACAGTTAGCACACGTTTAAAGTTATTTAATTTCTGGACTGTGTCTTTAAAGCAAGAAGTTAATTAATCAAAATAAAGACCATTAACCCGTTAGCAAAATCGAAAATAAAGAATTAGTATTTGCTTAATAATGAAAAGAATGCGTGTTGTCTTTTCGGTATTTTATTGAATAACTTTTCGCCAGACGCGAATTTGTTTAAAGTATATATTATATATGTTTATGTAGCTGTATTGAATTAACTTTCATAGTATTTTTATGTTGATACGTAAGATCTCGTGAATTGTTCTACTTTTTCTTGTTCTATTTGTTATATGCGTTAATGTACAAACGTTGGTTCTGTATAAGAGGCGCATTTTCGTTTTGATAGTCAAACAAAATTATCGGTATGAAATTTTAGCCTGTATATCAATAACGGTCTATGAGATAAAAAGATATTTTGGACTTATTCCCCGATAAGAAATTTTCTCCGATGAAAAGATTCCGGAATAAAAAAGATAATTGTCTTTTTATTGCATATTCCCCTAAGATCCAGAAGAATCATTAGATTTCTAAATTGAAGTGCATATTCGATTATTTTTTAATGCGATCATACAATATTCATTACATTATATCTCCGCTATAATTATATTGTCTCAACGAATGAGGATTATTGGGTGCATTTATGATCTAAAGCATAAAAGTAAATCGTTGAGTAACAAATGCGTCAGATCTTAACATGTCGCACACACTTCCCTCCAGATCGTTTTCATAATGGAAAATTCTTGGGAGCGGTAGAAATACAAATTGTGCATGCAATAGTTCGGTTCCAATAGCCAAGAGAACAGCGATGATTTTTTAATTATTTATTTCACATAGCCCTTCTTGCGTTTTGTCGAACTGGTCATGTCTTATGTACACTTATGTATTCATTTGTATAAGATAATTATGTAATGAATTCGACGGCTTCTTGATACATTTAATGTAATGTTTTTTAAACCATATTGTATTGAAAAGTCATCACGCGAGAACTTGTAGAATGGTATGATTTATGTAGATTTTTTTTTAAAGTAAGTAAACCGATATCAACCTACTCTCGTTGCCTAATAAGAAAAATAATTATGACATTTGAATATTTCGCTGTTTGTGTTAATTGTACCCATTCCCTATTTCATGAATTTCTGATTAAGCGAATCACACCATTCGAGTAGTTGGTACACCGAAGTGTGAAATTTTACTTTGAATGTTTGCGGGAATAATATGAGTCGCGTTCTGAGAAAATTTGGCATAATGCATGTGCGTAAAGTGTCGTCCCAGATCAGCCTGTGCAGTCCGCATTGGCTTATCAGGGACGACACTTTCCGCCTTAATTGGATTTTTGCTAAGAAGAGACTTATTTTAAACGAAAAATGTCATAAAAGCGAAAAGAGTCGTCCCTGATTAGCCTGCTCTGGGGTGACACTTTACGCACATGCATTAAGCCAAGTTTTCTCAGAACGCGACTCGTATAATAATTGACATAATAAGCTCCATAAGCGGATATATATGTTCAGTTGTAAATGGATAATATTTTGATTTTCCTGACTTGACATTCGTATCAATTTTATATATCTGTTTCATTGTTTCAATTTTTCGCTTCAACCAAATGAAACCATCGCATGCGTGTAAATTCACTTTAATTTCATGGATTAAAAATAGAATCGCGTGTTACATAATTCATATAGAAGCACATAGAATGTATCTGTTTTGCTGATAATTATTCCATTATTGATTAGGGAGTAAGTGTTACAGGCGTCTACAAATATCACACCCATATCACATCCAAATGTTACAGTCAGTAAGAATAAACGCTTGTGGATTCCTTGTGGACAATGTGATATAGTGTGTTGTTATCACGTGTTTACAAAATACTACTTTGATAAGTCAAACAGTATTTTAGATGTTCATCAGCCATTACCGTCATTAAAATATATCTTGTTACAGTTGCATTCAGGCTTACCTCAAAAGATGTGTATTTCTTATTACAATCGTTTTTGTGTCGCTTAACTATTACTGAAACAGGTACACTTGAATATTCGCGTATAATAGCTAATGCTATTATAACATGTTTTCTTTTATTAATGTATATTTGATTTATTTATGAAAGAAACCCGCCATCATGCCCTTGGTACTTCGCATCTCAAATTTTATGAATAATTGCACCTGATGCTGCGTTATTTAAATATTTACATATTGTTAATGAGCTCAAGACATGAATCAAATCTCATCTGATTTGCCGTCAAATATAGCAAAACACTGTTTTTATATATATACATATTTCATATTACATATATATTTGTCTACCATGTAACGGATACAGTACAAAGCCGGCTCCAATAAAGAAAGTATACATTTAAAATGCATCTACCAATGCTCACTGTCGTCGTTATGAGCTACTGTTAATTATAAATAGAGCGCAAACAATAAATGCGCATAACAAAAACGTAAAATGTAAAATGGCCCATCAAACAGTGTGCACATTAAGAGGATATTGTAGCGCCGTTAAATGTCGCATCGCCGTAATATGTCGCAGGCTTCGAGATTTGTCGCAACGTTGACGATAAATGTCGCAAGGCCCGATATATGTCGCAAATCCTACTGACGATATATGTCGCAACTTAAACGATAACTGTCGCAAAAATTTCAACTGCCGATATATGTCGCAACATTAACGACAAATGTCGCACACCTTTGTAAGTCATGTTAAAAATGAAATGGTGAAGTAAAAATGACTAAAACTGTAAGGTTAGATCTAGATTACCCGACGGGGTTCTTAGGGTCGATTTCCACCAGAATGCTCAGATTTTAGTGAGTATTGTCCGAAATGGTTAGTTGTGGTCAGTATTGTCCACAAATGTCAGCTGCGGTGAAGATCGACCGAAGCGGTCATATTTATTTTTATATGTCGCAGGCTACGAGATTTGTCGCAACGTTGACGATAAATGTCGCAAGGACCGATATATGTCCCAAATCCTACTGACGATATATGTCGCAACTTAAACGATAACTGTCGCAAAAATTTCAACTGCCGATATATGTCGCAAAATTAACGACAAATGTCGCACACCTTTGTAAGTCATGTTAAAAATGAAATGGTGAAGTAAAAATGACTAAAACTTTAAGGTTAGATCTAGATTACCCGACGGGGTTCTTTGGGTCGATTTCCACCAGAATGCTCAGATTTTAGTAAGTATTGTCCGAAATGGTCAGTTGTGGTCAGTATTGTCCACAAATGTCAGCTGCGATGAAGATCGACCGAAGCGGTCATATTTATTCATTTTCGACCAAAAACGTTAAGTTTTATTCAAAATGACAAAAATCCTTGTTTTGAATTGATCGGAAATCGGAAAAACGAGGTGCCCGTAAGTTTTGCTTTGGATTTGAGGCCGTTTCGACAAGTTTGGTATTATAAGGTCAGTCTTACAGGAACCGTCTGGGTAAAACAAAATGTGAATCCTTCGGTTTATCTGCTGGTGACTGACAACTTTGCCATCTTTGAATAAGCGATAAAAGGCGAATATTCTTTGGTAGAATCGTCAATCGCAACGGTACCTGCTCAGCTCTTTATCTTATTGTGGGGCCGGCAAAGGACAATGCCTTTCTATGAAAACTGCCAGGAAATACGGGTTCTCTTCTGAAACGGTTGGTCGTGCGTGTGCAGCTGCGCAATGCATTAGATACTAAACCCATAATCAAATTATCGCCGATTACAGCTCACTTTACTGTGTGAACGGCTTTACACCCAACGTCAGTAATCAGTCTCAAATGACAAGGACTCCTTGTCGGTCGTAATTACGAGTTAACTGAACAAGATGTACGATTTTCCAACCTAAATTTGAAGAAAGGCTTGCACTAAGGTCTGTGTCAATTCAATATTGTTGTACGGCGATAAGATAAGTTCAGTAGCTGAAAAAAAGTCTCTTTAACGACACATTACTGTTGTCATTGACAAAAATAAGATACAAACGACAATTCGTCATAGAAATCGGAATATGTCATTTTTTGAATATGTTAATTCCACCAGATTATATTCAAATCATCACAGTTGTCAAACAAATATTTCGTTTATGTGCTCCCCTGAACGTTTACGAATTTTTGCACGGGCGGATTTAGGAGGGCGGAAGCGGCGTGCGTTCCCCCCCATAAAATCAGCCTAGATTTTTTAAAATTAAAATGTGCATATTTCGGGCCTTAAAATCGAATGCCAAAGGTTGCTTAACAAAAAAAGGCCTTCGGCGATGGAATTGGATAGCATAAACTACTATCAACCGTTTTAGGGTTAACAATTTTTCAGTAAAGTACCCACCCCATGTAAAACTTGACACCTACGCCCCTCCCCGTATTCGAAAACCATGGACCCGCACCTGCTTTGATGTCACAAAAATGACATCACAAATTTACAGATGTTCAGATGACAGCCACAGTACGAAAGTCTTATTGCTAACAATCATTTAAATAGACAATTTTTCAATTTAATTAAATAAATGGCAGCAAAATCACGCCAGGTATGTGGATACTTTGATAACAGATGGCACTTCGATACCAGATAACAACAAAAGCCACGCGCGAGAGTTGAAATCTTCAGCTTTTTGTGCATTTATGTTCTGTTCATTTGGTTTTCAGACACGTAACATTGTTTGGTCGATTAATGGTATAGTACTTTGTATTGCGGAGCAAGAAAGTCGTGAAAAAACAGTGGATTATAAAAAAAGAAATGAAATTTCATCGATAATCATCATGAAATCGATGATCAGTACGTGTTTCAACAAAATAAAAAATACTTGGAAATAAATCAAGAACATGCCAACTTATCGAAATCAAAGATCAATATGTCCATTAATGTTACATCGTGTTAAATTTTAGTTAAATAACGTATTTGAGGAAATTCAAATGTTTTAAGAGTCGGATGACACATTTTCATGGACACTTCTTTTACCGATCACCTCAAAGACAATGGCACTTCGATTCCAGATAACTCGACACTTTTTACCAGATATAACACACTCTATTTAGTGAATCAGAAATGCAAAAATCGCTGTGGAATACTGCTATAGTAAGCAGGCAATACATAAAAATGTATGTACTGACTTAAATTAACAACGAATTACCGAAACATGTTCTTATCCCTTTGGAATATGATAATAAAATGGAAAGTGAAGTGTAAAGGGATGTGCTTCCTATAAGTAGAGCTCAATATAAAGAGTGTTTTCCAATATATTTTAAATTTTGTGGCTACGCATTAGTATCGTCTTCATGATGCGATTCTAATGGGCACCAATGACAAAGGATTTTATGAGGAGTATTGACCGTTGTAAGACCCCTTGCTACCCTCATCTAGAGTCCTGCTATAAGTTCAATTGAACACAGTCGTGTTGATCTACACGATCCGATGTATCTTCAATTCTCTTAATCTCAATGTACCACTTAAAAACAAGTTTATTATTTAGACACTTAGTTTCGGTCGTCACTTGAAATATATTACTTCAGAAATAAGCATTTGCATCTTATTTAAAATTTGAACTTATAATATTAATTATATAAATAAATAGTTATAAGATTTTTGAAAACGAACAACGCCATTGGTTATATTTTACTTGTGTATGTAATTACGTTATGCATAAATTCTCAATGTGTCGGGCATGACAATGCAAATTGATTCGTACTTTAAAATGTTTGGTAAGAATAGCCATAATATACATAAATCCATTTAAGGTAGAAGATAAAACTCGGTTATCTGAGTGCCCAATTTGTTGAAAGTCTCTGTTATCCGAAGTGCCCTATATCGGGAATCAAAGTATCCGCAACTTCATGAATACTACCTATTAAAACATGCTCTATCTTCGTTTATATTTCATTGAATACTATCAAAATTTAAGTATTTGAAGCACAGTTATTACTCTACATACTGGTATATCAAACAATTTCTTGCAATATTTCTAAGTAGTTTTATTTTGTTGAAATGTTTACTGTTCATCCAGTTTATGCTGTTTTCCGACCGAATTTTCGATTTTTTGGGGGACAAATCTACCATTCTTCCGTGATTTTGTTCTTCGCAATAGAAAAGGATACACCATTTATAAACTCGACCATGCGCCTTGTCTAAAAAACTAATCTTTATAATATAACTTCAAAACAACTGATGAACTTACCTCTCGCGCGTGGCTTTTGTTGTTATCTGGTATCGAATTGCCATCTGTTATAAAAGTATCCGCATACCCAGCGTGAAAATGAGATCGTCCATCCGGTTGACATTTAGTTTAGACATGTTTCTACAAGATGCAAACACGATTCGCGATTATTAAATTTAATTGGATGAAGTATCTTATCCAACAGTAGAGTTATCTGGGATTTCATTTTGGCACACTTACTAGAGAAAGAACCATGAAGACAGCGATGCTGATTTTTAGGTAATTATTTTGTATGTTTGATTTTAGTTGGGCATAAATATACCACGATTGCTCGTGTGTTAATACCGTGGTAACTATAGTATACCTTTATATACTCTGATTTCATAAAAAGCTGTGCAAAGTCATATACATAAAGTAAACGTGATTTGCATGAACTTTGTTGGTGAAATTTGACTTTTTTTAATGTTAAAGAAGATATTTTAATTTTGAGAGGCAATTACGAAAAAAATGACGCTTACAATTACTTGTTGTTGTCGGAGGCGAACATTAAATTCCTTCAAAACGTAGAACACGGGTGCAATATTATTGGTTGTTCATTTTCTTGTATCATTAAGACTTTGCCAATAGTCTTTAAACGAAAAATTCAAATTGGTACATAAATACCGTCTTTTTACTAAATGGTTTAACTATAATTATAAAATGCATTTAACATGAAAAGTATGTGTATCAGAAAAATACGAATGATTGTTGCAACTAGTATTTTCCTTAAAACATCGAGACCATGACCGATTTCATTATATATTTCCTATTTGGATTCAGCATACTCTAATAAAGTTTATGTGCGAAAATGAGAAATCTTAAATTCAGAAAAGGATCGTATTTGCATCGCCTGCCTTTTCCACGGTGTAATATCACTTTTCTGTGGCGAAATATATTTTAATTACTGATTGCATATTTTGTAATTATTCAATTTTCTATCGGCAATTTTGCGACATCCATGACGTCAGATCAAAAGCCGTCGACGTCGCCAAATAACGTATCGCGAGCGTTAAAGGGCGATTACTCTAAATGAGTTTGTCGGAGCAGTATAATGCTGCCACCGAACTGAATACTGTCGAGTCTTTTACATTGGCTAATTTAAAGAAGCGCATTTTCCGTTGAAATTCTTCCTTTAACTCAGTGCGCGTGACTTGCGATAAAGTAATTTAAACAATACAACATGTACTGTAAAATGTTGAGATAACGGGGTAAGAGGGTCAGCCCCAAAGCATCTATATAGTTTCAATCATTATCAAAGTACTTGACCAATTTACTTGACACTGTGTCTATCCATCGTATTACCAAATGCTTATTTAATGTTTGACCGCATGGGGAAAATATGTTTCATTTGCTATGGAATCAGGAAACGCACAATTAAGGTCTCATATAATCGGCCGGTTCAGGTCAAGGGAAATGACGTCGTAACCATAACGTTTTAATTGGAATAATGTCATACAGTGTACTTTCATGTCAACCTTGGTCAACAGTGAGCTCTATTGCTTTTCGATTAAGGTCTCATAATAAAGATTGAAATTCCCGTAATTTGCGATTTTTCATAAAAAAAGGTATTCTTAAAATATTACAACAGTTTAACGTTGATGAAACATATTAGTAAAAGCAATAAGATAATATAACTGTTAACAGAGTTTTAGTTTATTGTTGTTATTTGATTGATGTATTTCAGGTTGATATGTTTGCTGTTGCCGATTGTGATGGCGCTAAAAGAGGGCTGGAGGACGTGTGGGCTAATGTCCGATACAGAGTATAGGATAATGTTTGAAGTGGTATCGGACGAGACGTATCATGTAATGGTTGCTGAAAGGACACCCTTTAAACGATATACACTGCGAAGATTTCAAAGATACAAGGGGTTTTATTCGATTGAAAATAATCGACTACACTATAAGGGAATAGAGCTTTTGTGTGAATCAACATGCAGCAAAGTTATAACTCATAATTACCGTAAAAGTAAGGGGGTGTGTGAGAGAAGTGTGAGAAGGTTATATCATTTGTTAAAACGAAGATATACTAAGTGTCAGAGGCAAAGCATGTTTGCAGCAGTTCTATGCACGATATACTTCAAATTTGATTATGGGTTTAGTATCTAATGCATTGCGCAGCTGCACCCGCACGACCAACCGTTTCAGAAGAGAACCCGTATTTCCTGGCAGTTTTCATAGAAAGGCATTGTCCTTTGCCGGCCCCACAATGAGTCAAAGAGCTGAGCAGGTACCGTTGCGATTGACGATTCTACCCAAGAATATTCGCCTATTATCGCTTATTCAAAGATGGCAAAGTTGTCAGTCTCCAGCAGATAAACCGAGGGATTCACATTTTGTTTTACCCAGACGGTTCCTGTAAGACTGACCTTATATAACCAAACTTGTCGAAACAGCCTCAAACCCAAAGCAAAACTTACGGGAATCTCGTTTTTCCGATTTCCGATCAATTCAAAACAAGGATTTTTGTCATTTTGAATAAAACTTAACGTTTTTGGTCGAAAATGAATTAATATGACCGCTTCGGTCGATCTTCACCGCAGCTGACATTTGTGGACAATACTGACCCCAACTGACCATTTCGGACAATACTCGCTAAAAACTGAGCATTCTGGTTGAAATCGACCCAAAGAACCCCGTCGGGTAATCTAGATCTAACCTTAAAGTTTTAGTCATTTTTACTTCACCATTTCATTTATAACATGACTTACAAAGGTATGCGACATTTGTTGTTAATGTTGCGACATATATCGGCAGTTGAAATTTTTGCGACATTTATCGTTAAAGTTACGGCATATATCGTCAGTAGGATTTGCGACATATTTCGGTCCTTGCGACATTTATCGTCAACGTTGCGACAAATCTCGTAGCTTGCGACATATAACGGCGATGCGACATTAAACGGCGCTACAGATATCTCTTATTATATACACGTGTTCTGACATTTACTGGTATTAATATACCTGGAAATCAAGCTATTCAGATGTTTTGTTGGCAGAATTGTGTGGTAACCGGAGGTAAAGATCGTTAATCTTTAGATGTATCAGTTTTCATTATAGTCCTTTCTATTGAGTTGTATAGGGGTTTTTGTTTTTTAAATGTGATGTTCCATTATGTTAGGTTTAGTACTCCATACGTTTGAGTACTGAGACATGTGAAAAAAATGAATGTCAACAGCATACTTTTTATCAGGGTTTTTTTTTCGAATAGCAAAACTGATAATACAATTATAAAAATATTGTCATATCGGAATATCTACATGTATTAGACGGTGTTGTTTAAATATTTTGAAACACTTTAATACTTATATAAAATACAACTATACAATTGTATGACTAAACTGTCTGTCCTAGATCTACTTTTGGTATCGATAACAAAACCATTAAATAATATTTAAGTACTTTTTCGCAGCAAATTAAAATAAAAAATTGACTTTCGCAAACACGATGTTATTTTAAACTCTTTTAATTAAAATAAGTATTGCAATTTAATCCCGTCAAACATTCTTGCAACACACTTGCTTCAGTAGATATAACATAGTACAAATAGTTCTAAATGAATATGCATTGTTAAACAGAATCAAATTTTATCCCCAAATCTCTCCGACTACTTATTTACTAAGTGTTTTGAACGACTGGGATAATAAATTACCGGGAACATAACGCAAAGTATTTCATATTCTGATTTATTTAATTGCTAGTTAACACTATAAATTATTTAAAAAAAACGAAGAAACTTTAAGATTGAGCTCGTTTGATGGTAGCACAGATGCAATTCAACTTTGAAAAAGCTCGCTGACAAAGCAGAAATCGTCCATTTTTCAAGGAACACTATGTATTGTGGTTCAGTTTTCGAATATAATGCACTATGTGCAATCAAAATTGTCATGTATCATATGGTTGGAACTTAATCAACGTGATTTTGGTATAATAACAACATAACACTACACGAGCTCGATATATACCAGCAATATTTAACTGACTTAAATGCAAATACAAATAAAGCGAGGGTTCGTATTCTTTGACAGACGCAATAATCATTTTAGCATATATGCAATTATTGTACATGTGCATGCATAAGTGTACCTCCATCGCTGACACAGGCTATTATTAAAATGACAACAAAACGTTTTATTTGATATGACTTGTTTCGTGACAAACATGATACTCGCTGATATATTCATAGCAAAAGGAAAGCAAAACATGTTTTGGACTTTCGGAATATTCAGCTACTTGTGTTGGTGATATTTGTGCCATTTCAAAGTTTGTATAAATCGGCATTATGTTACTAGTCATAAGCACTTTGCAAAAAAAGTGCGTATATGTTCTGTGTCATGTGTTATTGTATTCCATGTTTTCGACGCATTTCACATTTAAATCTCCACACATCCGACGTAATTTCAGCGATGTACGAACTACATCTGCTTTGAGCTAATCGTCAATGTGTTCCATATAACCATTCAACAAATGAGAAATATTTCATGGGTTCTCGATGAAAGCGTTCGATAAGGAAGACATCATGCGAAAGACATAATTTAAGTCACAATATAGTATTTTAAATCCTTGTGTAATTTAATGTAAAACCTTCATCTTCAGTAAAACAAAATTAATGAAGTCATTGTTTTGCACGTTGATAGCGTTTAATGAATACACAAAATTAGGTAATGTACAATGTAAGAAAATAGGTGACACCTGTCAACGTTCACATTTTTTTCTTTAAAAGTTCGATTTAAATGCTTACGATCTTATATCGCGCAAGTTTTCAGCTCTGGATCAGCGGAAAATTTATTTCATCAATCTAATTAAATTGCGAAGGATTCCAGAGATAGTCGATGTATCACAATTTAAGTGTCATGCTCGAATATCTAAACATTCAACATTAAAGTGAATATCAATGATTTTTCCCGGCACAGATATGAGAAAAGATAACCGTATCGAGTCAGTCAATTTGAATAAAAGCATGTCGTAAAATCAAATATGAAGATTTGTTTGGAGAGTGTATCATTTCTTTGTCTTGTTTGTGACCGTAGTTATTTTTGCACCCAAACAACACTACGTCTCATACAGCGAAATAGGAAATTGATAGAATTGTCTGCAATTTACGCTGGATATTTATATAAGCCAAGCAAAACGGGATTGATGCATTTGCGCAATGTGTTATCCTAGATTGTCAAATGCTAATCTGGGACGACACTTTTCGCAAAGGCTGGATTTTATTTAAAAGCGAAAACTTTTAACGATGAAGTCCATTATAAGTGGCAAGTTTCGTAATTGACTTACCTATGCGGACTGCAAAAGCTAATATTAGACGAAACTTAAAGCATATGTATTAAGCTACGTTTTCCAAGTGTGCGTTTAAAATTATTTTGTTCACTATCCCAACGCTTTCAGAAAAAAGCTCACATACTTATCTTGAACATTTGATATACATTTCATTATGATGTAATATGAAGCATATTAATAAAGCTAGCAATGCCTATCCAATAGCTATATCAGTAGAGAAATTCGAATTGTTATCCATTACGTTTATAACAGATCACCTTATTTACATGTTCTGCTCGTTAATAATATATTATTAATTAACATATCGCTGTTGTCACCACATTGGATGATTATTGAACACTTGTATTTTGAGCTGGACAATAAACCATCAGTAATATTCAACATGACACGACTATTGCCAGGCTCTACCATTGTTAGAATTTTTTTTATATTTGTTGCCAAAGCAACCATAATTTTTGATGTAGGAACAAATGAAATGACGTGCATAATGCCAATATTGCCATCAATCCTTGTTTCAAGTGTCATGTCCCCTCCGGTGAAATCGGTAGGGGACAAAAACATTCATAAAGACTGGGATCATCCAGTTTGAACGGTCGATACAAAGCATGGGGGGTTTAAACCGGTTTTAGTGCTAGTCGAACATCACATTTACTCCAGAATGAATCACAAATCAAGCGCAGAATCGTCCTCAATAAAATGTGCATTCTCACACAGAAAATCAAAACATAAATGCCAAAATGTGATGTGTAAATCAAATACTACATACATAAGAGTTCTTTTGTAGTAAGAAATACATACCTGTTAAAACGATAAGAGTATAGGCTTCAAAGTTATCAGTATACATAGAAAATACTATGATAGCGTTGAGAAGAACGAAGTTTATGTAGCGAGGCTTAGAACACCGCGAGCGCGAGCCTTGGCGAGCCTTATGCTCCTGACATAATGATGTCGATGTAAACATACATGTTCATGTAGAACTACACACATAGTCGTTCTAAAAATAAATTATCAAAAAATCTATGGACGCTGCAGATTTTGATGGCGTCTAGATCTACCCTTCACATCCTGTAGTTTGTAACCCAAACACAAGATAATCCGTAATAAATATATTAAGCTTTGAACAACTTGTTGCAAACGGGTTGTTCTTACTGAATACAATTTCTTTGATAAAACAACAAAGACAAAGTTTATTCATCAAGGAAAATACTCTTACGTTTACTTACATCCAAAAGCAAAACAATTCGAATAGACTACTGAACCAAAATACGAACCCATCAGTATGTTCTACACACACAATTTCACATCCAAATAGGCACGCACATTCTGAAAATCAATAACACGAATAAGCTAGATCTACATGAAGATCTAAATCCTTCGTCTCGCCGGTTCCCTCCGAGGTAAGTAGTTTATAGAATAAACACTTGTTCATAATTACATCCAGGATACATTAACACGAAATAAATGCGAGTCTTCAATGTTTTACTCTAGACATCGCATACTTGTTTCGTGTACACCAAAAGATGACATCACATATTATTGGAAACTGACGCCATAAGAATGTCATTTTATGACACAGTCAATCAGCTGATTCATTATACGGATGGTGAAAAATTATGTCCCTTGTCTAGATCTAAAGGTTGAAGGTTGTATAATTTTAAAGCTAAATTTTTCTCGACACTTGAGATTTCTTATGAAAAAAATAATTTAGTGCTAGAATAAAAAGTAGCCCGTGCACGCGACAGGTTTATTCAAAAAGGTGGGATAGATTCTAGTTTATTCCATGGGGTGTTATACCGTCAATGTCGGTATAAAAATGTGATAAAAACGCATATTGTCCATCTGTAACATATATTAAAATGTTTAATTAGCGATGTATGAACAGAAACTTGTCAAACAAACTGCGTATCAGAAAAATCGTAAATATGTTTCATACACATAGAACAACTGGTTCTAGGCCCAGGAAACGGACTCGAGAGCGTTTATATAAGCCCAAGGCTTTCGATGCAATCGAGCTAAAATAAATAGGTTTAAACTAATTAAACTAAAACTATAAATCCTAAATATGTTTGCGTAAAAAGTGAAATGGAGAATGAGGCACACATGCACGTTGTTGTATTCGTATCTTGAAGTTTTTGAGAGGTTGTTACAGTAGCCTTCATATAACATTAAAACATATGTTGTTGTGCTCTTATCTTAAAATTTTAGCGCGTCCATTGAGTGTGGTCATGACAGTCGCCATATAAAAGCTAAGCAGTGGGACGACAACACGTGTGATCTTGTTGTTGACGAAGGTGGTATGGACACATTGTCTGGATTATCTAATGTTGATGGTGCCACAAATGGCTATGTAAGATATATGTATACGTGTTGTGTAGGCATATGTTTTTGTTCGGAAGATCATTCATCGAACGCATTACTGCTTTATATTACTCGAATAGTTGTTAACATAAATATGGATTGTAAAACGTTGTGTGCGTGGTAGCACTATTTCTTTCAATTACACCTATTTATGAGAAATGATTAAAAAAATACGGCTTACAGGCATTCAATCGATCGCTAGCGTGCTGTAAATCAAAGGCGATTTTACACGTATTTGAATTCCGTATTTATACAATTTATACAATATCTTGTGATATGATTATAAACAAAATATAATGGCATACCGAATACAATATCAACACAAAAATAATACTAAAACTATATTTAAAAAACATAGTTGTACTCATGCACGTTTAAGTAAAGAAACAGTAACAATATACACATTTCATATTCTTATGACTAGGTGTTTGAACATTACTGGTACACATATACATAAAAAAGTTGTGGTGAATTGCAAAGGTTCAGTTTATGTTTAATATTAAAGTATTTTTCTATGAAACGTGTGTTTGGTTGTATCTTAGATTGATACGATAAATAAATATATATATGGTACGATTTTTGATACTGTGAACTTATTGCATACAGAACACATTGAAGTTTATAACTATTTTAATTTTCATATCAGAAAAAAACATTTAATCAAGGGGTCTGAATTATCCCCTGATCAACCAATCAGATATCGATTTTTGACTCTACTTAACCTAATCATTTGGTAAATTTGACAAACAAAGTGTCGACGTAGTCGAATTAACGTTTCATTTAATATTTCTTTTTTTTTATTCATTTTAAAGCATATATTGTATACATACATGTCTTTCATTTGCAATCAATGGTGTTTTTTTAAACAAATTATACAGAAATATGCCTTATATTTTTTTTTATTTTTTTTTAGACCTTGGTTTGTAATATTACAATCAGTGAGAACGGGATTCATTTAATATTTCGACGTGCAAACAAATTGACTTTAATGAGGTAAAATCGTAAAATGTAATCAGAAGTATATTTTGTGAAAGCATATCACATACAATCTTTTTAATGCAAATTATTTAAATTTGCTATTTGATTTAATAACGTCTTATTAGAAGAAAGTGCCTATATGATAACTCATAACCGTTCAACAATATACGGTTTATTCAAATGAATGGCCACATATTTAAGAAATTCCTTTCCGTATTAACGGGATCATACCAATTGACAGTGGTTTCAATATAGAATTTTACATAGAATTTTAGGTACAAACTCTTTTCTATTTGAAATGGGTTACGCCACTATAGACAACTGCACCTTTTGTGAAGATAATGTAAAACTATTCAACATCTATTTTGGGAAGGTAGTCATGTCAATCAGTTAACCAAAGAATTGTTTTCTGGATGTAATCATTTCTCGATCTTTCTTAAGATGCATTCCTTTATATTGGGACATGTCAATTACTAAGTAATGTGGACCTTGAAATTTATTATATGTGTTCATAAAAATGTTTATTTATAATTGTAAACTGAACCAAACTAGACCCACTCTAGCAGCAGCAGCGAATTCGTACCTGTCCTTACATTGTCAAGTATAAAGTAAAAATAATCATTTTTATTGATTTGCGCATAAGTAAAGAATGAAATCTGTTGTTACCCCTTTTCCAGTAGTTGTGTTCAGGGACTCATATCGATTCTTTATTAGTAACATTATTTATTAATATTGTAAAGTAAAACCTGTTGATTGTATTACGTATGAAATGTGTTATAATTTGCATATATTTTTTTCTAAACTATGTACGGTGTGGAGTGGGATGCCCTTGACCAACACCCACCTATTGACGAGGATATACAATACATTGAATGGAAAAAAAATACAGTTCGCTCTTTGTATCCGCGGAACGAATATTGTTAACAAAAAGTGATATAATACATATTCGAACAAATGTCTAAATCCTGGAATTTTCAGAACAGTTAGCTGATATAGTATTATGCCATCCATGAATTGATATACGACATAGTAAATGTCACCATGGGTGCAGACCATTACTTGTGTAAATCGTTAGAAACATTTCCATAATTGTCTTCCCTATCATCAGTTTGACGTTTAAAGGGGCCTTTTCACAGATTTTGGCATTTTTAACATATTCATTAAATGCTTTATATTGATAAATGTAAACATTGGATCGTAAAAGCTCCAGTAAAAAATCAAGAATACAATTAAAAAAAGGAAAAGAACATTGCCCGGAGCAGGTTTCGTACCAGTGACCCCTGGAGTCTTGCCAGAGTCCTGAAGTAAAACGCCTTAGACTACTGAGCTATTCCGCCGAGTACACATACTTGACGTATTTTATACGTTATATAAGCAATCTTCGTAGTTTCACAAAATTTAACGACAAAAACAGAACTCTCCAAATTATTCAATCGTTTCGCGTTGCAACGCTTTATAATTTATAGGTTTTAAAATCGTCAAAAGATGCATATAATGGCTATATTAGACCATGGTAAATGTTCAGTATTACTGTTTCCTCACAAATATCATAACTAAAACGAAAATGTGCGAATCTGAAACAACTTTTTTCAATTTTGTCAATTTACCAAAGCGTGAAAAGATCCCTTTAAAATAAATATTCGACAATATGATACAAAGTCCAAAACAACAGTATTACAAAGGAAGAGAGGACACCGCATTTCGTCAAATGCCTAGCTTGCGAGGCTACCGTTGACAAACGAGGTGTCTTGGTGTAAGGCTACACGACATTAAGTCGCGCAAATTCTAAATCCTTTTTGAGGCGTATCGTCAATTGCTCCGTATATTATTGACGGATCGCTTTCTTTGATGTACATCTCCACACATGTATAGGAGGAATAATAGTGGATTCACAAGATGCTATGTAATTATTAAAAAAGGAAATACTTTTCTATGAATGCATATAAACCTTTTCTGTGCAGATTTCCCTTGGATGTAAATAAAAAGTCTGTACTCGAATGTTTGGTGCTAACGATACTTAGTGTTAATAGAACTCATGAAAAAACGTGAACTATTGAGTAAATTTTAGCAAGGATGGGTAGCCAACCTATAAGACTTCATGAAATGTCTATTATTTGCCGAGTTTGAATATGTTTCTACATTTTTGCAGTAAATCGGATAGAATGTTCTAGCAGAAAAATATCATAGTTCGTCAGTGATGATCACAAATCCGATTCGTTAAGTGGTCAATGATTATCACAAATCCGATCCGTCAAGTGCTTCGGGAATTAAACATTTTCCTACGAGATCGGCAAATTATCAATAGATTAATTTCGTAGGTGGTTTTATAAAGTGTCATCATGGAAAACACAGATGAACAACATTTCGCCCTTTCGTATTCGTGCGTCACCTACTTTGGGCGGCTTCAACAATATGTAAAGCATAATTCTCGTTTTTATGGTTCTGCGGGGAGCAGCATATTGTTGTTGATGGTCAATGATGTGTAAGTAAACACTCTGCTTTTTCCGGAAACAAACAGGTAAAGACGTCCAATCCCTTCCTTGTTTTAATGACATATTTTTCAGACATTAATGATATTTCCACAGGGGGAGGAACACAGCTCTAAACATATTTTATTTCATTTTGTTTCACATATACCGCCTGAAGATATGGCACGTATACTAGCGTTTTCGCAGTCCATAAAATGTGCGACCAATTGGCGTTCAATGTTATTCTTCATATTTTTATTGGGGATTCTTTTCTCAGTAAATATATCAAAATCGCATGGTCTATATCAACACAAATTGCTCAAGATTCTGTTCTTTCCGACGAAAAGAATAATACAAACGGCATTGTTATTAACGCAACATCCGCCCCCATACTTTATTTGTTCCTAGTCCAGGTGCAGATGAATGACCAAAGCTATGGCAAGCGGTTCGACGCATAATCCCAAGAAACTAGGTTTCTCATGAGAACCTAGGTTCTCAGAATGAGAACCTAGGTTCTCAAAATGAGAACCTAGGTTCTCGCTTGAAGATTGCACATGGCTTCAAGAACCCAAATTTTCAAATGAGAACCTAGGTTTTCATGAGAACCTAGGTTTTCATTTGAAAACCTAGGTTCTCATGAGAACCTAGGTTCTCATTTGAAAACCTAGGTTTTCATGAGAACCTAGGTCTCAGACTGAGAACCTAGGTTCTCATGAAAAACCTAGTTTCTTGGGTTTATGCGTCGAACTGCTTGCCATATCCGTGGTTTTCTTCATTTGGGAACCATAGGCTCTCTGAGAACCTAGGTTCTCTGAGAACCTAGGTTTTCAGAGAACCTAGGTTCTCATGAGAACCTAGGTTCTCATGAGAACCAAGGTTCTCATAGAACCTAGGTTCTCATGAGAACCTAGGTTCTTTGAAAACCTAGGTTCTCTGAGAACCTAGGTTCTCTGAAAACCTAGGTTCTCTGAAAACCTAGATTCTCTGAGAACCTAGGTTTTCAGAGAACCTAGGTTTTCAGAATTACGCGTCGGACGGCGTAAACTTGCTCGTTTGGAATACGGGACACATATTGTTCATGGCGCAGGATCAATGGGGTTCACATATGATTACACACGGGATGGACAGAATGAAAACACGCCGTTAAGAACTTTATTTGTGCAGATATCTCAAGTTATTGAAATATGTTTGCAAAGTCTTTAGCGCATACGTTTTTCTTACAGTGTTGCCGATATCTTACGATTGAATAATACATTATTACACATAATCAATAGAGATAAAACATGTATTTTATACCATAATGATTGCTTCCTACATGTAGGTCACAAACATACTTAAAATAGAAAACTGTACCGTACAGTCGTTTGAGGCACGAACAAGGGAACTGAATATTTAAAACTCATTTAATGCTGTAACAATGTATTATGTAACGATTGATCTGAATTTTCAGTCTCAAAATAATATTTACAATTAAAGATGTATTTCATAAACAGTTCAATTTTTTATTAACGTGTTTAGACCAATGTCGACCGATTACTTTACTAATTTCATTCCTCAAGAACACCCATGCACGGAAACATGAACAAGAGGCGGTCACCGACGGCTAATGCCTGTTGTCACAAATATTCAACAGATAAGTTTCGTAGAATATTACTGAGCATTGTCTGAACATTGTTCAGAAAATGCTCTTGGGGAGAAACATTCACGGTTTCACGCCTATTTCTATTCATTTTACACATATGCCGCCAGCGTGTACCAAGCAATGGGAGACAACTGGAGGTTAATTATGGCAAGCGGTTCGACGCATAATCCCAAGAAACTAGGTTTCTCATGAGAACCTAGGTTCTCATGAAAACCTAGGTTTATGAAATCCCAAGAAACCAGGTTTCTCACGAGAACCTAGGTTCTCATGAGAACCTAGGTTCTCATGAGAACCAAGGTTTATGAAATCCCAAGAAACCAGGTTTCTCATGAGAACCTAGGTTCTCATTTGAAAACCTTGGTTTACGCTTGAGAACCTAGGTTCTCATGAGAAACTAGGCTTTTCATGAGAACCTAGGTTCTCATAGACACATAGAACTTATGTTCTCATGAGAACCTAGGTTCTCATGAGAACCTAGGTTCTCATTCTGAGAACTTAAGTTCTCGTTCGGTATCCTAGGTTTTCACTAGAACCTAGGTTCTCATTTAAAAACCTAGGTTCTCATGAGAACCTAGGTTCTCATTTGAAAACCTAGGTTCTCATGAGAACCTAGGTTTTCATTCTGAGAACCTAGGTTCTCATTCTGAGAACCTAGGTTCTCATGAGAAACCTAGGTTTCTTGGGATTATGCGTCGAACCGCTTGCCATACTAGAATTTCACAAGAACCTAGGTTCTCATTTGAAAACCTAGGTTCTCATGAGAACCTAGGTTCTCATTCTGAGAACCTAGGTTCTCATGAGAAACTAGTTTCTTGAAATTATGCGTCAAACCGCTTGCCATACAAAGCTTCACAATCAAATGTCCATCATTTGGTAAAAAGTGTTGCTTGCAATGACCTGTATCCCTAGCTCTCAGGCAAACGTCAATTCAGAAAGTCGCTGCTCAAATTATATTGACACAATATAAGCTTGTTGACACTTGACTTCTTTATTCAACAGCAGTTTTACCAAAAAAAGTTTCTCAAACTCACTTTTTTTGAAGACATACTGCGCAAAAAATCAAGTTCGCACTGTAATTTTATACTCTTTCTAAATACTTAATGTGGACAGGAACCAACTTTAAACAAATCACCAGTCAAAGACGTTGACCATTATTATTTTAGTTTACATGGTAGCTGACATAATTGCTCAGTGGACTTCAATTGTACGTCTTAAAAATTACACTTTCGCCAAAAAGATTCCACAACATTTGCTCAAAATGTTCACCATTTCGTACACACAATGATTTACCATTGGCAGGTATTCCCTGCATTGAATTAATATGCGGTTAATTAAGCAACGGTATGCCTATTTAATTTGCTTGTTTGGGAAGGCAAATAAGAAAAATATCGCGATTAAACAGTCATTTTTTATATCGTTAAATGATTTGTACAATTAAAATATGATAATAACAAATTATTAACCGCGAATGTTAATTACTTAGAACGACTTACCCACACAAATTATTAAATGGCCAATCTCAATAATGGTATATTCAATTTGGTTTCAATTAAAGGTTTCCAACACACTTGTACTTTTCTTTATAACTCAATACAAACGATATTATCATGAGTAAGAAACGATGAGCTCAATACTAATGAAATAATAAAATTATGTGCATATCAAATGGAAGAGTAGTTTCAAGTAAACCCCGATTTTTAAAAATACTCTGGTTTACCGGTTCAAAGAAGTTGCATGCTTAAATAAGACCTGGTAGCATCTAACTCAATAATGCGTGACTCTCGAAAACATAATAATAATCCCCCTGACGAATACATCAGAAATAAATCAGATTGACCAACTATATTGACTGTAAAATGAATCTATTTTTAAGAGAATATATTATTGTAATCTACACACAATCTAAGGAAAATATCTCTTGCAAGTATGAGGTAAAAAGAATTTCATTGAAAATATTATTATTAGAAGCACAGCGTGGTTGTATAGGTTTAGTTTCAATCGCTTAATATAATATATATTATGTGATGTTTGAATTGAAGTTGTTTTGGAGAATCGTTAGGTTTTGGTCCTTAAATAATATGTGTCGTTAAGCTGCAAACGGCTTAGTCATTTTAGGACAATGCATAAGTAATCCAAATAATTGTTTATTTTACGACAAAATATCACAACTAAATATTTTAATAAAAAGTCTAACTGCGTTACCGTTTAGTTAGCACTGAAATAAACACATGTTATTCAAACATAAAACAAAGAGATAGAAAACAACACATAGACCATAACAACGGGTATGGTACAATTTATGAACGATGGTAGGCGTGTTAACTGAGGTTTATTTCGTGACAAATCATAAAAATGAAAAATGATTTTACATTCATACATCATTCAGTGTAAAGAAATGTCATAAGTGTTCACACAAAATCATCTATGAAATTGTTTTAATTTACATAAAATCAGATAATTCTTCAAGTTCAAAGCACTATGAGAATAACTTACAAACCTTGCAAATCAGTTTGTTCATGGTTAAATTTCTGGCTCAAAATGAAGTATTTATGTGTTTAAATCGAAAACTTATACATGCAGGAAGCATTCTCAAAAGTTTTATTATATCAAAATAGTACACATATGTTATGTTTCAATGGTAAAGAAAACAGTTTAATAATTATAAGCAAGGTACAAGCATTCAATTATTGTTTATGTATGTTTCGTATAAGCCTGTTTGGTAGTATTTATATAATGATTTAATTTAAAACAATACAGACAAGTCATATGCAATAAAACTTGATAAGTTTTTTTTCCTATAATTGTATTTAAGATTTCGGAATGCTGTGCATGTATGTATGTATGTATGTATGTATGTATGTATGTATGTATGTATGTATGTATGTATGTATGTATGTATGTATGTATGTATGTATGTATGTATGTATGTATGTATGTATGTATGTATGTATGTATGTATGTATGTATGTATGTATGTATGTATGTATGTATGTATGTATGTATGTATGTATGTATGTGTTTAAAAACATTTACAAATAAGTAATGCTTTTCTTGTACACCCTCAGAAGAAAGTAATTCAATTTTAAATAGTACTAGGACCAGGAGTAATAAACAATAATATTTGATAATTTATTATAATTATCAATTTTTTGAAGAGCAGACATCTCACAAGAGGGTGTTGCTATTTTCTGCACCACTTTTTCAAGATTTATATAACGATGTTTCTATAGCTGTCAAATTGAGGTGACAGGTAGGGTTGTAGAGAAAATAGGAACTGGCACACACTCATGTTGAAGAAGAAATGTCAATACTGTTAAAGCTGTAATTACAGAATTATAATTAAAAAACATACTTGGAATGGTTTTAAATATTATTTACAAATTATATGTGTTGCGGTGATATGGCATTATGAAAATAAGAAGGTATTCATTGACGGCCGTTCGTATCATGGAATAGTTTTATAGGAACATCAATTAGATCAATTCATCTATTGCAAAAAGTTATGTTGATATCATTCTTTTTATGTTTTAAAGACTAGCAGTGATTTTAAGGTGAGTCTGTAAAAACCTGAAATACCGTTGCGCATGTGTTCATAGGATCGCTGAGTAACAAACTATTTTACATTCATTACTAACTATTTTCAAAGCGGAAATACAAAAACACAAATCGAGCTTAGCTTAGTTAAAATGTTGTTTTTCTTCATTAAAAACAAATGCACAAAGCATGCACGTTGTAGCCGTTTATACTGTTACTTGACTTCACCACATTATTTGGAAGAAACACACAGGATGGCCATTTAAGATTAATTTAGGACCAAAGTGTGATGAAATTCAAACGTATCACATGATTCAAGCCAGCCGCTTAATGTCAACTTAAAATGCCCTTCGGTACACTAATGAGGTGTACTAATGGGGAATAGCCGGTGTGTTTCGCGCGTTGGTGCTGGTAAAATGCGAGTTAACTCAATAAACAAAGCATGTGAATGGCATGTACACTTTTTACTCTCCGGTGTACTTGTTACGTGATGTTCGTGTAACATTAAATAGGTCCGATTAGGGAAACGTGCAGTGTACATATTGTTAACAATCGTGTCGTCTACATCCAGTTTTCATTTCTATGGTATGTACACTATTTAATTGCTGATGTTAACATACAGTGTACTTTATGTGGTGTATATATGGTCTACTTTTCTGGTGAATAGGGACAAAATCAACATTTAAACGATTGGTTGTTCTGAAATGAAACAAAACTCAGTGATGATTTGAATTTTATTTTCCTTAAATACATTTTATAATACTTTGGGTTGATGTTCACACCCAAGTTCATAAGCTGTTCTAAAAGAATAGCGCAAGGCTCCATAGCTAAATGTCCTTTCATGCGATGCTTTTTAATACCTGAAAATCTCGAAACCATATGGTTTCCAAACTCTCAAGTGCCAGATTAACTTGAATAGAAACATTGTATACGGCTTACCCAATAGATACGCAGATGCTTTGCTTTGGGGCGGTATCAAATGTTCTGGCTACAAAAATACAGGTGTATTCGAGGTCTATACAGTGTTTTGTTGATATGATAACATAGTCAAAGTGTATACAGTGTACCTTTCGTATCATGTTCGAGAGACCTACATTTGACATAGTACCTCAAGTTGTCATAATGTGTAAATAACAGGTAAATATATAACAATGTGTATATGGTATTCATGCTGCAAACTGCTTTTGTTTAACTTTATTATTTAGTATTTGTTTTATTTTAACACACTGGGAATATGTTTCATTTTGCTGTGATCGTTAAATGTACTGTACTTAAACACATCATGTTTATTACATGCGGTGTACATGCCGTTAAAAAATGCTTTGTTCTGCATCATACTCTGTACACAGTATGTTCACTTTATTCACATTCAATACAATGTGTTAGTCTTTCGACAGGTGTCTGGTAACGACTCATTTAAGGAGCCCATACACCAAGCACGTTCTTAGACAGTTCGACCACGTTCTAAAGAAAATGCAGAACGGGATGTGAACTTGCTTGAACGTGTTGTTTTGGTCAGAAATAAATCTACAATCTGATTGAATGACGTTCATACACAGTTCGCGCTACGTGCTGCCCGTTCTTATTCCGTCCTATCCCGCTGCCAGTCCGTCTTTATCTAGTTAAAATCGGGTCAATTTTTCCATTGTCCCCGTTGGAATCACGTTTCCAGTCAGACCAAGCCCGTCCTCAGCCAGTTCGATCACGTTCGTACGCAGTTCTTCTTTATTCGTTGTGCAGTGGTCACTCGTTGAAAGGCAATTCTCACTCCGTCCTACTTCGTTCTTAGTACGTTAAGAACGTAGTTGCAGCCACGTTCTGTACGGCGATTATAAAACCGACTACGTTCCTGCCAGTTTTCATATAATTATGTTTCACGCTTGGAACCGACCAGACGTACATTTGTAAGGCATCCAAGAAATAATTCCGCAAAAAAGGCAATGCGACTAAAAAAGGCTGCCTCAATTAAAATAACACAAATCAATATCTCAACTGAAAAACGTCAAAATTTACAGCTCCAAAAATGTCCATGTTTCTAATTAATATCACAAATGATTAATTTTGAGACAACCTCTACTTATATGCACATTGTCTGAACGTAGTAAATGTACGGTTTGAACGTTGTTACAACTGCATTGAACGACTACAGCGTACTAGGAACCTACTGCGAACTGATTTCAACGAGAACACCGTACTAAGAACTTACTGAGAACTTATAGAACGTGTCGCAAACGTTGCAAGAATTAATCTTTAAGTTTCTATCTATTTACACGAAACAATATCGTACTTGAGACGTTGTGCGGGCGGGGTCGGTCTAGCTGAGAACGGATTGGACGGACTAGAAACGGACTCGATCGATGTTGCATCGTACAGGTAATTTCGGTTCGATCGCACTACGTTCTGGCACGTTCCTAACCCGACCTTAGTACGACCTATCCATTCTTAGTACGTCTATTCCGTTTTCAGTACGTTGTTACTACGTTTAATTGTAGAACGGGATGATCGGAAGAAAATTTTGAGTAGGCTCAAAGTTCTGAAACATCTCTCCCGTTCAACCTCGTTCCAGGCCGTCCACAAAGTTCGAAGACAGTTCGTGACACGTTGCCACTACGATCACTCCGGTCTCACACAGTTCGAGCCCGTTAAGTAACATTTTTCAGAACGTACTTTGAACGGAGTCGGTGTATCGGGGGTATTAACCATCTGTTCATGTTATTAGGATTATTACGTCATAAAATGAAAGTTCTATTTTCATGATAAAGATTTGATAAGTTGTCGGTGCCATGTTTTTAAACTGATGTACGCAGCTTCATCAAGGATATATTGAAATTGCACCATTATTTCATATCATTAAAGCATTGTTGATTTAATTATCATAATTAAACAAAATGTTGCGACCCTTTGTATTGTATTGGGTTTAACCAGAACAATGCGATTTTAATATAACGTCTTTTTTAATAAGTTTTTTATGCTACTACAATTAATTACAAGCCTTTAAATATTAATGATTATTGTTTTTTAAGAACCGTAACGGTGGAAATGCTTAAGTTACACGTTATTTCGCTCTTATTTTTTTGTTGAATTGGGCTTTCATGTGTGTTGGTCGGTGGATTTCCTTCATTAAGTTTATTGACGTTATCAGTAAAATGTTTTGTGTACCAATTTCAAATTATCAACATTAATTGTTCAGTCTGAGATCCTTTTAAGACCTGCCTAAACAACGACATTGTTCTGTCAATTAGCATATTTGGATTTTTATCTAAATCTATAAAAAAAAAATGAAAAAGAAGGCGATAATGTACAAACACTAATGATAAACATGTTGACTAGTCTATTATAAATACTTCAACTTTAATACAATAATAGGTGACAACAAAAAATTATCTACAACCGTTCGTTTTTCACAAACAACTCGAACAAAACATACAGCGCGAAAATCACATGCAACACATTCAAATCATAAAATTTGGACAACAAGTTGAACTTGGATAATACATACAAAACATACGACTTTTATAATACTATAAACTCGGACAACACATACAACTTGGACAGCACTTAATACTTGGACAACACATACAACTTGGGCACACATACAACTTGGTCACACAAAACACGTGGACACACATACATCTTGCACAACACAAACACCGTACACACACATACAACTTTGACACACACAACTTGGACAACATATACAACTTGGACAACACATACAACTTTGACACACATACAACTAAGATAACACATACAACTTGCACAACACACACAACTTGGTCCACATACAACTTGCACACACATACAACATGCACAGCACATACAACACAACACATACAACTTGGACAACACATACAACTTGCACAACACACACAACTTGGTCACACACACAGCTTGGTCACACTTACAACTTGCACACACAACTTGGTCACACTTACAACTTGGACACACATACAACTTGCACAACACATACAACTTGGACACACATACAACATGGACAGACATACAACTTGAACTACACATACCACGGATATGGAACCTAATTAGCTTTACAGCATAACAAACACAAAATATATATGTTATTTGAAAATATTTATTGAAATTTAATATCGGAATACTTTTAGAGATAGTCCTTTATATCATTTTATGCCATAGTTTTATCAAAACATGGTGCCTCGTCAATGTTTCAGGTTATCTTTGCAACAGTAAAGCTGTAACCTATACGTCTTCATAGATGGCAAAACAACATTGTGAAATAACATAATAGCTAATAGATCAAGTAAAAAGATTAGGTTCAGACAACATGATCTCCTATGATGAGTGGCATGCATTAATTTTACTAAGGGTCCACGAAAAAAAAATCTGTATACATTTAAAATGTACTTATTATAAATTTTGGAGGTTCGCTAACCTCTTCTGTTCTGTGCGTTGTGCTTTGCTCATTATTGGATTATTATTGCATAAACTCTATCTATAATGCCCTCTGGCGAGGTGCAGAAACTTGGCAAAAGGAGGGCTTGAACGGGAGAAATCGTGTATTTACAATGCGATTCACGTGCCGTTCAAGCCCTGTTATGTGTTTTTAATATCCATAATCTGGTCCACGCGCTGTTACTTCTCTTCTCCAGCCTTCGACGACTTTCCAAGCATAAATGGGGAACTGAATAAGCACCAGTTTCCTCATGCGTGCAGGGATAATGTCTATTTTAATCCACATTTCAAGGTAAACCATCTGCACTCTCTTGACAATCGAAATTGATAATCGAAATATTTTGTCGATGTCGAATGAACAAAACATATTGTTGTCAATGTTATTTTAAATTATTTTGGTATGTGTGATTTGTTAATGCAATAATAGCGAAAATACACATTGTGCTGCGCACTCGGACAGGAACGGATTTTTCGAGCGCCGTTAGATGATCATGCCCTCGAAAACGTGTATTATCCCATTATTAAATTATGTACGCTTAATAAAGTTTTAATTTGAAGAAAGACAAACATTTGCGATGTTTATAAGAATTTCCAAAATATAGACACACATATGTGTGCTAACGTGTTTCAAATAAATGATACTACAACAACAGTATTACATAACATAACTTCAGTAGAAACTTCTTAGAGCAAAATGCGAAACATTCCAGAAACACGAATCGTTTGATTAAGATTTTATAATAATTGCTTATCGGGTTTTTACGACAAAAGACCGTTCAAAGAATGATTTCATTGTTGTACAGTATAAATACAAAACAACAATACCTTAAACAACTCAGCCATATACAAAAATATGGTGACAGACAGAAACGTTGTGTCTTGTACGAATGTATTCAAATGGCAATTCTTAAAACTTCTCATTTGTTGCGAGAAAGAAATCGTATTAATTCTGTTATATCGATACATTTAAATCAAATGAATGACATGTACTTGGGGACTTTTCGAGCGGATCACTTTTCAAACTTGAATATCGCAGTTAATAGAAAAGATATTGATTTAAAAGTGTACATGCGATCATTTTACTACATTATAATCAAGCTCACGATCAAAGTATTCGTCTCTGACGAATATAAGCTTTGGAACGATGGGAAGGTTGGTTTCATATGTGTGCACGTGAAGATGGTGAAACGCGATATAATTCTAGTTTTATTTCAATATAATTATTTAAGGTGGGTTCTTACACGCGAAAAACATAAAATTAATTTACAAAACAATATAGCTCGTATGAATATTCAGGAGAACAATCGCGCATTTTGCATTTTGCAGGCTACATTCCTCACTAGCTCAAGCGTCAGATTGTCAAGGATAAATGATTAAGTCGTAAGCTTGCACATAATGTAGTAAAAAAATCACATGTGCAATTTAAGATATAAATATTTACTCATATCTGAGATATGTAAGTTTTAAAAGTGTTTTGTTAGAAAAGTCACAAAGTGTAGTAAAATGCGATATACAAATTTACTTTTTTATTCGAATTTAAATTCAATATCATCATTCTAGGTGAATGTTTACACAAGAAAAACATATCATTACTAAAAGAAAAACAAAATGGCGCGTATTAATATTCAGGAGCGCAACGGCTCAATCGGCATGTTGAAGGGCGGTCAGTTAATACGACGTGTAAGTTTATGCGTTTTCTTGGTCACATTGTTATTATTTTACGTTATACGAGTTTGAGAGTTTAGCTTTTGAAGTGAGATTTTAATTTGTTAAGTTGTCAGGAATTATTAGATATGTTAATAATTATTCTTGGTCCAAATTTCAACACAATCCGTTAAAAAATAAGGGAGCGATGTTGATATGATTAAGCGATGCGCTAGAAAAGTCTCCAAGTGTATATTGGATATTGCTGGCTTATAGAATATTTAAATGATAAAACTAAATTGGGACCTTCATGTACTCTTTTATTATCATTTTAGGCCACAACAAATTGATGATGTGTTGTACGGATTTTAGCCAACCAAAAATAGACCGAGCGAGCGAAATAAAAATAAATTTATTTTTATTCCATTTTTTTAAATCGCAGGCGAGCGAAAAGCGAAAAAAAAATATTGTTTATATAAATTGATACGTTATTTTAACAGAGCACATATATTGGTCTAATTTAGTGCAAAAAGACTAGTATACATTCTAGTATAATGGCTAGTACTATTATATATATTTATAACAATAGAAGTACAACAATAAGAGGGAACACTTTTTTAATCAAATCAATTTTAACAAGCAAATTTGTTGAATTGATATCCCCCGCCAATATACTTCTGGACACAAAAGTTTTCTGGACGGATGGACAATGCCTACGTGCATCATCCTCTTATCCATATATATACTCATACCAAGTTTCAATGAAAAAAAAGCACAAGCACTTCCAAGATATGGCTCCGGATACAAAAGTGCCGGACGAACGGATAGACGGACAACGCCAAACAATATCCCTCAACATGATATATACAGCATACTTTTCCAAGAAAGATGCAATCACGAATGACTAGAATCAGCTTAAACATTAAGGCAAAACAAAAAGAATCTGTAGAAATAGAAGTAAAACTGGTAAATACTAAACACTTATATTTTTAATGTTAAAGCATTGGCTGTTTAATCCAATCCATGATTTTTCATTTTCAATCACAACATGTCAACACTTATACATCATATGAACATAATTTTGCTTTGGTGTCATTTTCAAACCAAAACAAAGTAGGAATGGTTAAAGACCTGAATTAGTTCACTTGACTTTTTGCTTTTTAACAAACTTCTTGGCGCACCAAGTTTTTGCCTCTTTTCCAGAATGTTGACAAGACACACAAATTAGTCTGATTATGGAAAAAAATTAAATACAATATGCAACATATGCATCATTGTCATCTAACAAACTGTTCCACAGTGGATGCACATTGTCGGTAGGTAATGCCGACACTCCGAACAGGTTAGGTGCATCTTCTAACTTATCTCCACAGATTAAGGACTGGCATGTCTTGATGTTCTGCAATAATTCCTCCTGCAAGAAAAGGAAATGTTATGGCCCTTTTTCACAAAATCGACAGTCATCATTATTCTCACTATAATAACAGCAAAAATATAGTGTTTTTGATAAAGCTTACAACAATTCCCATTTTTACCGAACTGATGTGCTAGTAAAATTCATTAAACAGAAAACATGTTATACTTTTATTTCCACTATTTTTTCCAAACAAATCTTTGAGCAGCTTTAATCAAGCGCCATTAGAAACTTATTTTCAGGAAGATAAAAAACTAATACTTCGTTGCATGTTGATGTTCGACATTTTTTTTATCACTACCACCTAGTTTACCACAAATTTTTACCGCATTGACGCATTCTGGCGATATTTCGCATCCCGATGCAGATGCTGCTTCGAGGAACAAAGCACGGAAATCATCAGTAATGCGATGATTGATTGCAACTGGCGAAAAAAATACGTTGCCATTAACATCTTTCGCGGACACAACGAAGAAGACGGACGCCGCCATTATTTTACCATAAACCAATCAAAATCGGAAAGCGTTATTACAGTCTATATTGTAAAATACGTAGACTAAATTAAACTAAATCGTTGAACAAATATGTGCGGAGCACAAATTGTTCCTGCGGGCGCAAAATAAAAATAAAAATATTTTTATTTCGTTTTAAGATTTTTAGGTGCGGGAAATCCATCGAACATATAATCAATTTGTTGTGGCCTAAGCTTTCAATTATATTTTGCATAATTATATAAAATCTGTTAAATGTCTGTTATAGGTGTTATTAAATAGCCTAACCGATATAGCTAGACACTGCTTATACGAAATACGTATTGCTATCAGGATTTTTGTTTATATCGACAGACAAACACACAGAAAAACAGGCAAGCAGATGAAGACAGGCATAACTAATGACAGACAGGAAAAAAAACGGGTTTGTGACTTATAATATGTAATCCCGATTATTTGAAATGGCCTTCGCTTATAGGACAATGAATACAAAAGAATAATATATGCATTCTCAATATAATGCATCATATAATTCGTTTGTACTGTAGTACAGGACTCATGTTATTCTGGTTATCTGATAGGTCATTGGCCAAAAGTACAATAAACACTTTATAGTAAGATAATCGCCTAATCTCAAAGATGTACATTTGATTATCGAGCATACGTTGAATATATTGCATCATACACATCATCCGACAGAATCGCCCTGCCTATTAGTTTATTTTACTGGATGTAAAATATTCAATCATGTATTAAAATGTATACTAGTACATCACACGATTAATTCGATCTGACAATTGCTTTGAACAACTGCTTAATATATTTGAACAAAATTTAATACGTCTTTACCAAACAACACCGATTAAGTATCGCGCCGATCCAAGATGAAATATTATCGCACATATTAAGTATGTTAAATAATGGATTATTCTCTTAAAGTACACACACAAACACACACACATACAGTTCAATTAGTTAATATCTAACTGGTTGAACATTGTGTCGCATTAATAATAAGAGTTCTCATTATTTCCCGTTCTGTGATCGAAATTTTAGGATCATACTTAAAATGCTATGCAATTATTAAACATAATATCAATAGCATTAATATTTGCCCTGTATATTCAAATGTCAAAAGCAATACATCATTGTAAAAACAATACACAATTTTGTCATAGCTGTACATTATTATGCTTTAAATTTATAATTTACAGATAGATCTAAGATGCAATCGGAAATACAATCAGAACACTCAATATAAATGTCCTTGTCAAATATAAACGTCACCAGACATGGCGCGACATAGGCCGACGCGTATCCCTACGCTGCATGTTTGACCCAGGGGGACACCACGGGTTTGGTAATGGGGCCATGCATAGTTGAGATTGACCGTATTGTCATTAGAGATGTTCAGTATCAATTGAAAATGAATCGGTGTAGAAATGAAGAAGTTCATATAAAATAACATAAAACAATAGATGTGTTTTCAGAAACACAATGCGCCTTCTTGCACCGCTTTGATTTATTATTGTTGTAATCATAATGTGGCAGGTTCATTACTTTCCTCCCTTCAAAGCTTATTACTTCTCTTGGATTTGTTTTTTACCTTTGACCTTAACGGATGTCCTTGACCTTGACCTTTCACCACTCAAAATGTGCAGCATTATGAGCTTCACATGCATGCCAAATATCAAGTTGCTTTCTTCAATATTGCAAAAGTTATGGCCAATGTACCATACCGGGGGAATAAACATGAGTGAAAAACTCTGACCCGGCCCCACCCCAACCACCATAACTTTTGATCCAGGGGTCAGATCAAAATTCCAAATAGTGCATGGTCGCACATATGCTCATAGCTTCCATGTGTGTAAGTTTTAGGGTTCTAGTACTTATAGTGTAGGAGAATATAGTGGCCGGGACGGACGGACAGACGGACGGAATGACGGCGGAAATAAACACAATATCCCCACGCTTTTCAAAAAGCGTGGGGATAATAAAAGCTTCTTGTAAAACGTTTTGACTTCTCACAAATTCCTTGAATACTTGATTTGTATACCATTGCACACTGTGTTCATGTCTTTTGTGGGACATTCTATACGTTTTCGCGGAAGTATCTTTTCTTGCACTAATTTTGCTTTTTAAAAGTGAGAATTGATGTAAGACAGTTTAAAAACCAACGGTTTCCTATTTATATAATTTGGCATTGTGTGCTTTTTGGTGTGTGATCTTCGGTTCAGCAGTGAATAATTTGTGTTGATTGGTTTTTTTATTTGATCACGTTTGAGTGAAATATAAATGTGTGCTAATTTGTGTAATAATGGCATATCTTCAAGACACATTACATATGTTTTGTTTAGGGTTTAAGTTAAATATGTCCCTAAATTAAATCATCTTGAAACTTTTTTTATCTTTTAATTAAAAACAAATATAATATTCTGGCAATAAATTAAAATATTCAACAATATTGAAAATCAACTACTTATGCCACGTGCACAATCGAATACGAATATATACGCTAACATTCTGTTAAATATATATTTAAAAAATATTTAAAAAACTCTTCTCGGCCCTTGTAATTAATCAATGAAGTTTTGTGTTGGCATCTAATTCACAAAACACAAACATACTATTATGGATCTCCATTTATCATATAAGCAAAAATAAGGGAAATGTATTTTAACACAGATAAACAATAACTAGTGTAGAGGTGGATGTTGTCGTAGTTTAGTTAATAGTTGAAAACAAACATCAATGTCAGCTAAGTGCACATGTTTCTGGATGTTTACTTTATTCACAAAAACATGCTTCTAATTATCTTATCTTTCAGACATATCAATGTTTGCTCAGATGCCATGATATGCTCAATGTGATAGAACAAATCATATTGTACCTGTTCAATACATCTTAGTTATAGCTTTAGAACAAGTCGTCTAACAGATTGATTTCATCATGGCTTCACAACACAAAAATTCAGATATACAATTATAATTGTATTTTATTCAAAATGGTTTTCGCCTCTTAAGCCCCACAAACATGTAAAATACAACCGCTGACTGTTTGCATGCTCTACCCAGTCAATCATTTCAACTTTATCAAGATGAATCGTCAGTATAAAGGTATTGAATGTATCATTTTATGTCGTAAAAAGTCTATCAAAGTCTCAGATTTGTTTAATGCAACATGCTATGGGAATCCTTATAATTGCATATGTTGTATGGGTTTTGGTAGAATGTTTATATTTGACACTTTTGAACCCAACCACTTTGGCATTTGCTGTGTTACAAACATACATTTTATTTAATTGTGTTATCATGTTTGTGGATACAAGTATAACTTAAACGAATAGCCATCAATCCGATGACCAAAAGTGCAACTGAGGGTGCGAGATTTTATTATCATTATTATGGCAAATTAAATCAGTGATTGCAAGGGAGATAATATAAAACGCATTTATCTCCACCCAAACAGACACTCGGCTCCACAAGGAAAAAGCCTCTTTTATTAACACTTTGTCATCCATATTTTTTCTGTTTTTCACAGATAATTATTTCTGAAATTGAAACATTTCGGAGAAGCGCTTTGAAAGATAATCTGCAGTTGACGTATACAACTGGACTCTGTCGGAATGACGAATACCTTTTGTCGTTTACATGAAACCGTTCTTGAAAATAAAACTCTTCAAAAGCGCTAGATGTAACCAGATAGATAGACAGAAAGATAAACAGACAGACAGACAGACAGACAGATTGACAGACAGGCAGACATATATACAGACAGACAGACAGACAGACAGACAGACAGACAGACAGACAGACAGACAGACAGACAGACAGACAGACAGACAGACAGACAGACAGACAGACAGACAGACAGACAGACAGACAGACAGACAGACAGACAGACAGACAGACAGACAGACAGACAGACTTGATTAACGTTTTGTGATAACTTTAATATTGCAATATTGTAGAAAGCAACTTGATATTTGGCATGCATGTGTATCCCATGGATCTGCACATTTGAGTGGTGTAAGGTCTATGTCAAGGTCATCCTTCAAGGTCAACGGTCAAATATATGGCTTCAAAGCGGCGCAGTAGGGAGCATTGTGTTTCTGACAAACACATCTCTTGTTTCATGGTACAAAATGGTAAAGCATATTCTTCCGTGCCTCTAACTCTTTCTCGGTGAAGTTGCGGCAGTTATCATGTTTTACTCATTATCAAATCTGGCTTGCAAAACGTGCTGTGAACTATATTTGTTCGCAAGCGAATTACTAAAAATCATGGCCAGTAATAACAAACACGCACGCATGTGTGTGTACTTAATCATTATTTACCCACGTGTTAAATATCACAGAAACTTATGAAGTGGCTTGAAATGTAATTTGAACATTTGAGTTCGTGTACGTATTCTTACAATTCCGATATATTAATGCTATGTATTTTCCGCTTCCAATAGGGTAATCATTTATAGCTTACATACACATAGGAACGTTCATAAACAATGCGCTTTTTTCTGAAAACGTGAGTTAAATTTTGCAAAACCTTCGTCAATAACGGAAGAAAGATCTAACGTTATATAATGGGTTTCTGAAATGTGATAATTAACTGTCATCTGCACACCATTAAAGCGAAATGTAATAAACACATGGTAAATACTTTCTGGCATTTATTCATGTACAAGTCTATCAGTGAAAATGATGGATGAACCATTTGATAATATATATATGAATATAATGAACATGTCAGGTATTTTTAATAAACAATATAATTTATGAACGCCACAACTTTTTAATACGAACGCTCTTTTGGTGACATTTCACACGACCTGTGAGAACGTTATTTCCGAGAAACACATAACTTCAACAATTGTAAAACCCTATTTACTCCAAAGAGAGCACAAACCATAATTCTATAAAATATTTTTAGAGAAACAGTTCAGAATTACAAATAATGACCTTTATTCAACTTATTTTTAGTAAGGGTTTGTTTGAAGGGATTTAACTCTTGGACTGTGTTTTTCAGGCTGCAAAGTAATGAATCAAAATAATAACTGAAAACCCGTAAGCAAAAGCAAAATTAACTTATGAGCATGATCATAATAATTAAAACAATATACTGTCTGTTGTATGTTCGGTGTTTTATTGAATAACTTCCCTCAAGACGGTAATGTATTTATAGCATATATTTCATATGCAGTGGTAGCTGTTTATGTTTTTCTAATATTTATTTTAAATATAAACATATCGTCAATTGTTCTGATCCTTGTTTTGATTTGAAAGGCGTTTATGTACACATGCTGATTCTGTATTAGAAACGCATTTCCTTTCTGCTAGTAAAAGAACATTATCGGTATGACAATTAAGCATGTAATAAAATAACGGTACATAAGATGAAGATTGCGTTTTTATTCCCCGATAAGAGCTTATTCCCTGAGGAGAAGATTCCGAAGATGACAAGGCTGATTTCTTTTAATTATATAGTTCTGTAGGTCAGGAAGATTTGTAAGATTGCGAATACTCAATTAAAGTACATGATCGTTTCTTGTTTGATGCGATCATTAAATGTTCATTCCATTATTTCCCCACTAAACAAACAAAATAGCATTAAAGTAGTTCGCTGCTTATCAAATACATTGGATATTTGCATGTTGCACACACACTCGTGTTCATGCTTGCACATTCTTTGAAGCGATATAATACTGTGCATGTAATCATTTGAAAGCATAAGACATAAAAACACATATTCTCCTGGCATTGAACAGAGAATAACGATAAATGGCGTTTTGCACCACTTTCTTACTTATTATCTAGTTGCTAATATAATGCATTAAATTATGAGTGCATTTATATTGCATAATTCTGTTACAAACGATGGCTTACGATGCGCTTTTGACACGTGTAATGTAATATAAAAAATAACATATTGTTATTGTACATGAAACAAAAACAATGGGCATCAATATCGAACTGCTCTCGTCGACTTATACAAAACTACTTGTTTCATTTGAATAAATTACACTGAATAATTTCACCATTAGTGCTAATTTGCATCCATTCCCTATTTCATGTATATAGAGAGGCTTAAACAACAAAAAGCACGAGCCTTGTCGAGTGCTTTTTCGTTTTCGTGCCGAGAATGATAAACCTGATCTATAATAAACACTAACCTATTATTCTATTTATCCCACTTTTTATTCAATACACCTTTTCATTTAAACAAAATTAGTTTAACTGGATAAGTTCGCGTTTTCATGAATGTTTGTCGTACTTTGATAATGACCGTAGTGTAACCAAGGTCAGTGTATTACACCGCGTTCCAAAAATAACCGCTGATCAAATAAAAAAGAATAATCAGAATATCGTTCTGTGACAAAGAGTCGTGCGTTATAAATTATAATGTTATTTATAGTTAATTGCAAATCTAAAAGTTTTATAACATCAATATAACATTTAGTTGATATTCACAAGGAACTACATTTGTTTACAACGTAGCCTAACAACGTAGCAAGTGCCGTTGATTATACCAGAAATTTAATAACCGGGGCTTTAATCAACCGAATTCGCTGTAAAAGTGGGAAAATATGTTTACACAATTCACAAAATATTTAACAGCAAAGTGTTGAATTTCATGTTGAATGTTTGCGTGAGTAACATTGTAATTGATATAATAAGATCATATGCGGATATTTGTTTTCAGCTGTAATCGCATACTATTACGTTTTTATTGACAAGACATTTGTATTGATTTCATACATATGCTCAACAGTTGCATTTTCCTTTTCAGACAAATGTGACCATCGCATGACTGTGAATTCATTTTAAATTTATGGATTAACACTAAAGAGTCGCATCCGTTACATAATTTATATAGAAGCACTTTAAATGCATCCTTTAGGCTGATAATTATTCCATTATTACAATGGAGTGAGTGTAAAAAGCATCTATAAATATCACGCCCAAATCTGTCCATCATTAATAATCCATGCTTGTGGATTCCTTTGAGAGTTTATTCCACTCCAGATTCCAGTTTCAAGACAACAGTTTCTGTTTAATGACTTATGCAACACGTGTTTTAAACAACGCTTATTTGATTCCATTTGCTTTATCGTTTTTTACATACAAAAAGCCAGACTTACCATAACATGCTAGTCGATTGAATACGTATATTGTTATACAGTTCAATGAAATTCCAAGACGTCTTATTTAACATGTTGTTTCCTAACAACGATGTTTCCCAAAAAGTACCTGAACTCACACACTTCTTTTGCAAAGTGAACAGAACAAAATAATTTGGTAACTATGCACTCATTTTGACGATTTGTAGATAAGAGAATATGTACCAAATAAAATTATAAAAGCTGACAGATTAAAATGATGTTGGTGATTTTGTTGAGTAAACGAGATTACCTGTGGTAAATGTTGGTTGCTTTTATCACGTTCAGTTTTAGAAAATATTATTTTGATCAATCAAACATTGTGTTCGATGATCACACCGCAATTACCTTCATTTTAATTTCCCTGTTTTCATAACAAGACATTGCCCGTACTGATGCTTTTGGTTTCTGTTTTGACACAGGCTACACTCAAAACATGTGCATTTCTTTTAATAAGTGTTTTTTGTCACTGGACTGTTACTGTTTTTTATCTGGTACAGGCAAGTGCACATTTACTTAAAACAACAAATGCTATTATAACATATTTGCATAAAGTCGATTTCTTGAAGAATACGTTCTATTTCTGCGATCAATTTGAAATTAAACCATTTCATCAGATGTACATTTTGCTCTCGACATTATATCAAAACCTGATTTCAAAACACGTTAGCAATACAGTATGAAGCCGTATTAAATAAGGAAAGTTAACATGTCAAATGCATTTTAAATTTTTTAAAGAGCATGACACAGCAATGTTGCTGACTGTCGTCGGTAGGAGCTATTTAAACTTATAAATAGATCGCGAAGTACAGAACAAAATGTAGTTTGGCCCTAAATATATTGTACACGTTTATATAATATCTGTTCTTATATACACGTGTTTGGACATGTACTGGTAATACTATACCTGGCATTTAAGCTATGCAGATATTTTGATGGCAAAATTGCAAGTGTATCGGCCACTAAGATTGTAAATCTTTGGTTTTAAATTTGTCCTATGTCATTATTATTCGTTCTGGGGAGTGTCATTTTATTTAAAATAGGTATTTCAGATGTGATGTGACATTCCGGTTTAGTTCTCCATACGTTTGAGTATTGAGCTATTACAAAATGAATTTCACCAGAATACATTTTTATCAGTTCGACCCTTTTCAAATCGCAAACATGATGACGCAATCATGACACTATCGTCATATCTGCATGTATTACACTGTGCTGTTTAAATATTGTGAAACACTTTAATACTGATACAACCTTAACCATACAACTGTATGACTAAACTATTCGTTTGTCCAAAATCTGCATTGGTATCGATAACACAAACATGAAGGTATGTTTTTTTCGCAGAAAATTGGAATTGAACATTACACATGAAACATTCACTTCCGCAAAGATAAAACTATTTTGAAGTCTTTTGATGGTGATAAGTATTTGGATCCTGTTAATAATGCTTGAAATATACTTGGTGCAATAACATCGTACACATAACACAATATATATATATATATGCATTTAAAAACCGAATTGAATTGAATTCACAACTCTTTCCAACTTCTTATCTACGCAGTGTTTTGAACATAATGTTTTGATTACCGGGAACATGATACAAATTATTCCATATTCTGATTTATGTAATAGCTAGTGAACACGATTATTGAACAACAAAACGAAGAATGTTTAATATTGAGATCTTCTAAAGGTGTCACAGATGATGTTAAACGATGTATATAAGCTCGCTGACAAACCAGAAATCGTCCGTTACTCAAGAAATACGATGCATTGTAGTTCAGTTTTTTGATATAATTCACTATGTGATATTAAAATTGTCATGAATCATGTAGGTGGAACTAATTCAACGTGCCTTTTTTATAATAACAACCTAAACACACCGCGAGCTTGATATTGCACGCGCAATAATTAACTGACTAAAATACATATAAAATATATAATAAAGCGCGGGTTCGTATTCTTTACAGGCGCAATACACATATTCGCAAAAATGACAATAGTGAACAATTTAGTTGGACATGTATATACATCTCTTACTTATATTATAATTTTAATGATAACTAAACGGTGTAATGGAAATGACTTGTTTTTTATGATAAACATGATACTCACTAATATAATCATAGTAAAAGAAAAGCTAAACATGTTTTGAACGTAAGCAATATTTAAGCAATATATGTATTGGAAATATTTGTGCCTTTACAGAGTTTGTTTTACACGAAATTATGATACCTGTAATTTACACTTTGAAGTATAATATGCATATATGATTATGTTATCCATTCCACATTAATGTCATTTGTAATTGTATTCCATAAAACACAAGTTTTTTACCGCAAGCTACTCTTTTATCAGCACACATATCTTACGTTTTTTAGAGATGTGCGGAATATCTGTTCAATATATACGCCCAATCAATTCAGTGTATGACATGGTTTTGGGTGAAAGTGCACGATGCAGAAGACTTCGTTCGCAATAAATCATTTAGGTACAATATACTAATTCAAATCCTTGTGTTATTTAATTTAAAACCTTTTACTTCAGTGAAACCAAACAAATAAAGTCATCAATTTGCCCACAATGACCCTCATAACAATCGATTTTCTGAAACTGAATACTATTTATTATTATGCGATAGGAAGAATATTAATATAGCTAACAATGACACTCATTTAGCTATATCAGTGGAGAAATTCGCGTTGTTATTCACTACTTGTATAACAAACCACCGTTTCTAAACACAAATTCATTCATAAAAACTGGGATCAATAATGCAAACTGTCAATAAAAAGCATGGGGTAAACCCGGTTTTAGAGCTAGCCGTACGTCACATTAACTCCAGCACCCGATTGTATAAACGCTGGTTAAAGTTACCGCTCGGTAACATTCAAACCTTGGTAAGTTTGCGGTTATTCAGGTATAGTAACCTTCAAGGTAACTCGATTGTTTAAACACGATATACCGCAAAGTAACCTAACCGCGCATAGTGGAATTTAACCACCGGTAACTTTAACCAAAACATTCCCACAATGCATTTTCTAATGACGTAATTTTCGCGCGAAGTGTCACGCTTAAAAACAGCGACATGTATTTTTTTTTATCAAATTCATTTACAAATGAATTCACAATAAAATAAAGTGTAAATTTTAACTATGAGTTCATCAAAATGACCAGGGACAAATTGATAATGATGTCGGGATTTGCATCATTTAGCGGAATCCCTGGTGCTTCCAAACTGCAAGAGAGTGCTTACAAAGACGTCTATTCTTTAGGTTGTTGTAGATGTAACATAAAAATTATACATGGTCGTCGAAACATGCTAGACTATTCTTCTAATTTGACTTATGTTCACAATAAACTTACTTACTTTCTTGTACAATAAGGGAATTTACCATAGACAAATAAAACATTGTTCAAGTTTAAAAATATCTTTCTATGCAGAAATCTGCAAATGCAACCGAGTTCACCAACGGCTATTATTTGTGTCGTGTTCTGAGAAAACTTGGCATAATGCATGTGCGTAAAGTGTCGTCCCAGATTAGCTTGTTAAATTCGCACAGGCTAATCAGGGACGACACTTTCCGCCAAAAATTGATTTTTGCTAAGAAGGGACTTCATTTTAACAAAAATTGTCATAAAAGCGAAAAGTGTCGTCCCTGATTAGCCTGTGCGAACTGCACAGGCTAATATGGGACGACACTTCAAGCACATGCATTATGCCCATTTTTCTCAGAACACGACACATTTGATAAACTGCTCCGGTTCATTTTAATAGCAGTAATGTACATAGAGTATATGACGTAGCGTGTGACGAAAAAGAAAGTTTATTGAGTTGTCATTTGAATATAATGATATGATGGCATAAGGGTCTTTATTAAACTATGCTAAAATAATTATCAAAGACCCTAGATGCAAACTCGTCAATTATTGAATTAAATGGTTTATTTATGGATTTTAAAGGATTATTAAAGGTAAGATACTAGTTCCAACGTGTTTTGTTTTTTGTTTGTACTTTTGTTGTTCCCTGTTCTCGGAGAAATGATTTTAACATGGGCGCAATTGATGCGTCGGATCACACACGGCAAACCCATAACAGAATATAAGAAACACGTTCTGTGCGTCCTTAAATTCGTCGTCCGAAGTCGGAAAAAGTATTGCCCTGTAAATTAAGTCAAATGAAGTGTCAGTCACTGCAATTTGTTGTTTACTCGTCGAAATTGTGAAGGTCATCGATGGTTAGCTTTTATAATGTCGCGCGCCGCGGCCATTTTGTGTAAGTTACCTCTCGGTTACTTGTACTTACCCACCTAGGGAAGCAGGGTATGTTTTAACTGGGTTTGAACCGATCGGTATAACTAACCAAATTTTATAAAAACGCTTACTGACCAGTAACCAACATGTGACCGACTTTTAACCGCCGGTATGTGGTTAACCGCCGGTTTAACTGTTTATACAATCGGGTGCAGGACGAATAACAAACCAAGCACAGACGCGCGTCTAATTCTATCTCAATTAAATGTTCGTATGCATACAAAAATGACACACACATGCCAAAATGTGACACGTAATTCATATACTACTCACATAGGTGTTCTTTTGAAGTTGGACAAAGAATCTGTTAAAACGATAAGAGTATAGATTTAAAAGTTGTCAGTATACAAACAGATATTTTCCATCTGCCACATATATTAAATTAGCGGTGCATGAACGTGTATAACAAAAACTGCGTATCAAAATTATCGTAAAACATCCAGACATCATTATTTCCGGAAATTAAAGTGTCTAAGTTTATTATATAATATATATTCGGAAATGAAGATGTCAACAATTTCTGATTTAACACACAGTAATACGTTATACGTGATGACAACAGAACACATTATGGAAGTGCAAACTCTGTAAATATCATTTAAGACGTGATTGTCTATGTTTATGTTATTATCTGTAGGAAAGCTCAGGCGAATACATATGCACACATTGTCTACTGAAAAGCCAAGGAAGAAAATTGCTATGATCAAAAGTTACTTTAAAATTTGTATATCAATTCAAACAACCCTTTGTCTTTGTATGTGGTGTTTTGGTATAAGATGACGCGGTGGTACTGGGTCTTGTTCCATTCAGAACATGAAATTAATTGTGATATTCGTCTTAGCATACAGACGCTAGATCACATGTTTATGGATTCAGGCATCAGTTACCGTCCGTTTCATATATTGAATCAGGAAACAGTTCAGTATGTTTTTTTAATATTATATACATATACGGAGTGTATAGTTTTTTTCTCTTCATTAAAAGTAAAGGCTTCATCTTTGGGTTTATTGAACGCAGGATATTGTTATTTATAAAATGATATTTTGCAAGTTTGCATTTAACGGATACACTTTGTCAAACATTGACAATGCTATCCCCTTTAAACGATTAATAAACGCAATATTGTTTGTTTGTCATAACCGCGAATATTTCCAGTAGAGGACAGTTAGAGTCGATGTAATGTTTTGTTATATAATATTAAATAACATAACATAATATTATGTGATGCTGGATCTAGTATCGTCGCTACAATATACATTTGACGATTATTCATATACAGTTTCTGTTTAATCGTATAACGGCAAACACGTTTACCCATAAAATATTATATCAGACATGCATACTTGTAACTTACATATTTTGCAAACTATGTCAGTTCTTCATACCTAATTTTATAACTGTGTATGTGTGTACGGGGTCCCTACACAACATTTAAAGAAAACTTGTTTTGTATGTCACAATACAAAATTAAATAATTTAGATATCTCCTAAAGTTGGGACACTTCTTCGATAAGTTTTTTCTAATTTACATATACTACGATTCAATATAATAAGACACATGTATTTTTATTTTTTTAATCGTTAGTCATTGTGAATTATACTGCAAGTTTTGGAAACTTTCTTGTGTTTGTTTTTTTCGAATGATATACAATTAATTTTAATTACCGAAACATTAAGACAATACAATTACTATGGTATCCATTCTTTCAATAATGCGTCAAAAAGCGTCAACGTGTGTTCAAAGATTGTAAAAAAATGTTTTTCTTCTATAAACTATTCATCAAAAGTTGAAACTTGCATCGATACTGTCGCGTCTTAAATCCCCCGAGGGCTCTCCATTAAACAAAATATCGCGTCCTCACATTCGTATGAAGAAGACTAATTGCTTTATTTGATAAAAGGTATAGATATCTTAAACAACATTACTATTTTTTCATTAATTATTTTAGAAATTGAACGCAATCTGTCCCATCCAGTGCTCCAGCTAGGATTTGACAGTTGCAGGAAGCTAATTTGTCAAAAGGCACTTAAGCGGGCTTAAGTGGCAGATGTTCAATAAAGCTTGGGTTTTGTATGTATATAATTTTTTGTATGTGTTTTCATTTAAACATTGTTGCTATACTTGATCATACTATTTTTTCAGTGAAAGTGTACAAGTTTATTAAATATTCAAATAATATGTCCTGTATAATTTGTCTATCTGATAAAAATGGTGGGGTCGAAAAGTAAATAAACATGCATTTTATGATTTACAAATGTACTGCATTTGGATCTAAGATCTGTATGGTTGAATATGAGATTGACAGTGTAATCAAATATAAATTGGGTGGACAATATACTTTTGTGCAAAAAAACTGACAATCTGTGTAAATATTCAATGCATGATAACGAAACGTAAAATATATGTGACGATAGAGTACTGATGCATATAATCGTATTATAAGATGTAATAGCTTTGCATTATGACCTAAAATGTGGGAACTAATCTACAAATTGAACAGTGATCGACTTATGTACAGGCTTTGAAGCCAAACGGCGGACATTCACGAAAAATTCACAAAGACAGAAGACGGATGGTTAGTACACAGGCTCTTGACTTCTTTTGCACAATTCACACTTAGAGCGTTTACATGTGATTTTTTTAACATTAAGAATTAATACATTTTGATTACGAGATCCGCTTCTATTATGGTTTTCCAGTGTGCATACAAGTCCAGGTGGTATTTTTTCCGGTTACGTATGTGCAGTAAAACCTGTCTCTCTTGGGAACAGACTTGAGACATCTTGTACAAAGTCAAGAGGTCCATGTGACCAAATGCGCTCCTCTGAGGACAATTTATGACCGCGACTTGCTCTTACATCTGAATTGCATCGTATTTTTGTCATATTTATAATTTACAAGAGTGATTGAGGTGATGATCTGACCAAGACCAAATGTTAAGATAAAACTGTACTGGTTTGATCAAAATGAAATAAACATACTACACATCTCCGCTTTTTGATTTATGTTTTAAAAAACGGTAATACATGTGGGGTTTGCACATTAAATATAGTGTATTCTAATCCACATAACGTACAATCAATAATAAATGGCACGACAAGCCTCTATGTTGCACTAAGTCAAATGTGTCGTTCTCGTGAACAGGGGCAGAACCTGGTGTTTCCTATCCATAAATATACACACCTTGTAATTTCAAACATAACCTGTGCAAGTGTTGTTAAGACGGTATACACACAAAATGTCTTTATTCAGTCCGTCGTAAATTAACCTCGTTGATGTAATTTTTGTCGCACACAAAGGACATCTACCAAGGTGATTTCAATAAGATTTGTTAAAAATTGTTTATTAACAAAATGCGCCATTTGTTTGGTGGTTTTGTTCTTTAATAAAGGACAATGACTCTGGAGCCACTAGCTTGGCTCGATAAACAAAAACTCAGTTTTATGGTCGCAAGTGTAATGAAAAGTGCATGACAATTGACGTTTCATTTTCCTTCGTCTTACCAAATGTTGACGACTGAGAGTTCCGCTTAACCAATAGCTCATGAAGCACCTCGCGCCCAGGTCAGCTTAAACGGGTTGATCGACGATGAACGATTTCTCAACGTAAAGAGCAGCACGAGGATATTTTATTTACTTTGTCTCTGTGGTCCTACAAAAACTAGGAACAAAAAATAGAAATAGCGTTGAGAAATCAGAATCGCTGTTTATTATAAAGCTGTATTTTTTTGTCCCTGTTTTGTCTGGGAATGATGGCTTATGGCTTAACCATGTTTATTACACTTTTGGAAGGATAACATCCGATATTATAAAAGCCAATTGGGTAATCGTGTGTAAACTCATCGGTATAGATTTACAACAAATGTCACGGATACAACTAGGGGCGTAATTGTTTTGAGAATACGCAAGACACGGAGAGAGGGTGGAAGTATATGGAAATGCTTCCCCTGAAATAAAATCCAGTATCTCAAAGCCAAAATCTATCTAAAACCAAGACAATACAGATATATGATACATGTTTTATTCAGAACAGAAACCATAGTGTACTATAACAAAAGGCATAACGAAACATCAGCAAAACCTGCACAATTCAACTGTTACTTTGTCCGTAAGATTTTTCGACAATATGTGTTTCAACAGAAAAACACGGGAAACGGCATCGTTGATAATTAAATCAAACGTCATCACTTTTACGAGATATTATGGCGTATGTATTTTTATCGCATAACTTCTATTTATTACGACCCTCAGACGAAATGTCTACAGCAACGGTAGATTGTTATGCTGCACCATAAGACTTTAATTGATAGAAAAAGTTTATTATTATCTCCAGGCTTTCCGTCTATGCAGATTCAGTAACGCTGTGTGCGCGTGACCTGGTACGCCTCAGACATTGCGTGAGTGTATTCTTATCAGTTATCATAAACTTGTTAATACTATCGAATTCCGGCTCTAAGCAATGAACATATCATGCCTAACGTCAAGATTTTGTGATTTTAAAGACTCAAAGTGCAAGAAGGAGATAACTCAAGCACTAAATCTTTGTCTAAACAACACCGTTTATATAATTTAAGTATCTGAGAAAGCGATTAAAGGTCACTGTTGAATTGTACATTTATTTTGTTAAGTGATTGCGTTCGAGACCTTATTAACCAACACTACGATCAATGAATATATTGATCCGATGAAAATTTAAAAAACACTTCTAAATATCCACCGATCATCAATCGCTCTATCATGGGACCAGTTGCTATTGCTTTTTCCGGTATTTGCTTGATACGCTTAACAGCGAAGAATGATAAGTTGTAGGCGTTGATTTTATATTATTTTGACATGTAACAGCTTTTATATATAGAATTAATGCAACCCTGGTTATATCAACATATTTTGTTTAAGAAAATGACTTGAATGATTTGTCGAGCCCAACTTTCAATTGTTGTGGTTCATAAATCCTTATAAGAATTTTTTAATATTATAAATATAACCTGTATAATGTAACAACATCGGCGTCTGTAAATTTATACCGAAATTCCAGTTATAACTCAGTATTTCGAGTCCCACACAAGATAAAACAATGTTATGTTAACATTAAACAAAAAAGTACCATTGTAGATGTGTTGTTAATTGCTATGTCCATCAGAACACGTAGTCACAAGAAGGATTTCGGTTCCCTCGCAAGCGTCTGAGCGCGTGATTAAATTACCGAAATTCGCAGTATAGATAGAGAATATTATTAAATAATTTATGTGCTTGCATGCATATAATACAAAAATTATAAATACCAGTGTCATAAGGAAAAAAACATAATCTAAATCTGGAGATGGCTGCACGGTGTTTGAAATAAATATCTAATGACAAATATTTCTCAACATTTAAAAGACTTTTAAAGTGCCTATAGTGATAACATCTACTCGAATTTTCAACAGAAGCGTGCCAGTCTTACGTACAGCAGTCGACAACACGCTGTCTAAATATTCTAATAAAGCTATTTATGTTTCCGACATCTTGACTTATCCATATGAACCCAAAGCCGTATTTGTATGAGAGAGTTTTAACATTGGTTACCGAACATTGTCTGCCTACATCCTCAAGCGATTTTAACATATTGTAACATTGTTTTGGATATCTGTGTGATGGCATGGTTAATAAAGTACGCCAGTATCGAATACAATTGATAAAGTATGTCGTACATAAAGGTAATCTACCACAGTCCCCTAGAACCATACACGTGTTTGTGGTTTTTGCAACTAGTAGTATATTTTTGCAATCTTTGCTTTGAACAGTTTCAATAGAATTAACGTATTCAAAGCCCCAAATTTGGGACGCATAACAAAGAAGTGGCTTCACCATAGAGTCATACAATTAAAATGAGTCTAGAGTTAAAAAATAGCCTAAAGGTTTTTCAAATGTTTGATCGAAAATCGAGCTCTTTGAGCTTGTGATACTAGGTTAGGGTGGGCAGACGACCATGAGAGACCTGATGTTAGCAATATACCTAAATATTTATAAACAGAAGATACTTTGATTTTATTTCCACGATAAAACCAGTGTTCGTATTTGCACAGAGGACCGCCATTTCGAAAAACGGTTATCTCAGTTTTGTCCAAATTAATCTCCATACCAGAATCAAAACAAAATTGGTCAATAATAATAATTTGCTGTTGAAGTTTTGCAGCAGTTTCAGCACATCCGGCCACATTGGCTGCAAACATCAAACAAAGAATGTCTGGGATATCGTCAGTAATAAATATACCAGTACTACACCTGTTGCGTAAAAGAGCAGATAATTCATCAATGAATAGATTAAAGATGGTCGAACTTGATTTGTCACCTTGACGCGTTCCGATGTAACACGGGAAAAAATCAGTGATATGGTTTTGAATTTTGATACATGACTTGAGATTTGCATAGAGAGCTTTAAGGATTCGAAGAAAGTTACCATACACGCCTTTCTTCTCTAAGGAGATGAATAACTTGCTATGATTGATTTTATGAATGCCTTACGATTATCCACGTAGATGCAGTAGAAACAACCACCTCTCTTAGAAAGGTATTTATGTACCATTGCATGTAAATAGAAAATATTATCGACAGTTGAATAGCCCTTTCGAAACCAGATTGTGATTCATCTATCTTGTTGTTATCTTCAGCCCCATTTGACAATCGATTATTTATAATGCCAGAAAATATTTTGTATAATGTGGTAGAAATAGATATATCTCTGTCATTGCCAGGAATGTATGTCGGACCAGATTTGTGAATAGGAGTTATGACACTAGAACCCCAAGATAATGGGATACTACCGGTTTCTAATATCTGATTAAATAGAAGTATCAAGATAGGAGATATGTCATCCGTGGTATATTTGAAAAATTCTGCTGGTATACCACCAATAACGCTACTTTTCTCAAAAGATAAGGTAAAAATAGACCTTTGAATCTCCTCAATTGTGATTGGTTCATTTAAGACAATTGCTGTAGGATCAGCGAGATTATGTCAATTATCAGTACATGGGTCTACATTAGTAGCATTTTCATCTTACAAAAGTCTGGAAAAGAACTGATACCATTCAGACGTGAAATACTATCATCTAAAGTCGCAATTGTTTTACCTGGTGTCAAATAATAATTTTCTGTTGGATTCCTTAAATTTATTAACCGAGGATCGGCAATAATTTTTGAAATCATTTCGCTGATCTCTATATGTCCGTAGGTCAAGAGGAGAATTTGTTTCTCGAAATTTTTGTAATACTTTATATTTTGTCTGCTTGAGGGTATCACATATCGAATTCCACCACGGGGGCTTGGAGAAGGTGTATTTACTAAAATGTTTGACCAGCATACACTGAGCTGCGTTATAGTACAAAGAGGTTATGGTTTCAACTGCTGAATTAACATCCTGAGAAATGCATTCTCGCAGTAAGTCATATAGGGTTGGCAGTAAGTGTTTAAAATCATCCTTAAATTGTGAAAGTTTATCCTGTTTCCATTTAAATAATTTAATAGGTAAAAGATTCCCTGTCATAATATTAACAGGTGTTAGGTTAAGTAGTTGGTTAAGCTTAAGCAAACATGTGATTGGGAAATGGTCAGATTCATCTCGATCGATCAAACAAAAATTCTTTATGTAATAAAATAAACCAGAAGACGCTTACATGTAATCCACCACACTGATCTACAATTCTTTCAGCAGTTACAGTGATAACAATTTTCCGAATTTTAAATTGAATGTAATGCATACTTTATACAGAAAAAGAAATATGAACGAAACATCCGAATTACTTGCTTTATTCTCTTCTGTATAAAACAGTATCTACTTTTTGCAAAAGTTGATACATAGAGCGTGAATACTTTAATGAGCATTTTAGAAATCAGGCAACACAATTTTTCAGATAATGTTATGGTTTCATACTCTTGATAGTTAGTCAGCAAGTTCTAAGTGTAAAATGTCTCTTTTTTTTACAAATTTCCAACAAGTGTAACTAAACTATGCCTTTATTGTCATTTCAATGTGGGGAATGATTGTTTAAAGATTAAGTGAAATTCCTTAAGCTATGCCTGAGAAACATGCTAATAGAAAATTGTTAACCTAACTCGGATACGAGTACAGAATGTCAGCATATACTTATTTGGAAAAAGTAAAGTATTATGGCAATGATAATCAATAATCATGGCTTTGACACTCAAAATAACAAGATTCTTTATGATCAAATAAAATAAATAAACCTTAAACTATGATTTATATAGATATTTTGTTTCACAAAAATAAAATTTTGTAATGTACAAATCAGCAGTTAAAACCTAACATAAGTTTTACATTTAACGCCTTTTCAAGTTTTCAAAAGTTAATTCCAATTCATTTAACAAACTTAAATTATAATATTAAGCTACTTTACAACTAGACAGAATTTCATTTATCTTATTTTCTGATTAAATGTGTCTTGAATCTTAAACCGTAATTGAAATACGTTGTAAATGATAAAATAATCATCCAATCATCCATATTAATCAGACAAAGCTTGTATTTAAATACCTTTAATGATGAATGTAACAAGAATATAGCTGCATCATTCAGTGTGTTATCTTATCCAACAAAATTGCCTGACAGCTAAGAACGTTCTCTTCCATTACAAAGAAACACATCATTTTTTTGAAAAGCGGTTTAAATGGTAGTTGTGGCAATCTTGTCATGCAAGGCAGCAACATAAAAGATAAAACTCCAAAAGATGTCTGACGAAATGGTACTCATTTAAGTTTCTCAAATGTTTGTGTAGAATTAAATATCAACAGGATTTATTTTAAAAAATCAACACTGCTGGTCATTTAGAATATAGGATAAACAATTAACACATTTAAAATATGTTAATTAACAGATGAACAGTTATAAATACAAGCAATAAATATGACCAAGCCAAGATATTTGAGTATCAATTTCAAAGCAACTGATTGAGATGAAGGTCATTATTTTCGCAAGCAAGGTATGCATATGAGCTACGTACACATAGTATTGCTGCAAAATACCTTTCTCAGACTTAAATAATTTAGAAAAACCATTTTTGCTCTTTGAGTAACAGTAACAGTTATCATGACCCAATTAGCCCCAAATGCAACCACAGCATTCGTCTGCATTCTAGCTAACTAAACACAAAATTACAACCCAATATAAACTCATAAAACTGAGTATTTACGGTTTTACTATTTTTAATGACCTACATCAAACAGGCAAAACCAACAAATGTCTGCATGTAGGATACCTTAACTTAAATTTACACAAAATAACACATTCATCCAAAGTTAAGTAATTGAAGAAAAACTAGTTGTGATCTTAATTCAACTGGCCCCAAAATAACGCCTTGCTACATCAGCGTGTAATTTTACATAACCACACTTTCAGCAATCTATTCCCATCTTAACTGAAGCTATAGAACGCAAACGTTTAATATATGTTCAGAAACATTAAACTTGGCCTTGACCTAACTGGTCTTAACTACAACCCCATTCTAGGTATAACTGTATAACTATTATTGTATGCAAACGTTTACATGACTTTTTAAAGTTAAAATAGGACATGATTTTGCTTCATTGCAATTCTGAATGATGGGCCTTTATCGGTGACATTGCATGATGAGCCACAAATCATGTTAAAGTTTCCATTTATTATTTGTGTGTTGTTTATTATTTTATGGAATTCATACCTACATTTCATCTTGCACGCAAAGCTTAACCGGACTTTTATACGCTCGAATGGGACATTATCTTTCTAAAATGCTGGTCACAGTTATAGATCTTGGTCAGTGAATGTTCATAAATACTCGGAACATACATGTAAAATGCTATTTTATATTTGAAGTTAACATGAGATATGCAGTAGTTGTATAGAAGTATAACGGGCTTTATTCTGCTAATTTAAAAAAAGTGTGGGTCACAGTTATGGAAATAAGTGGTATGATAAAACAGTTCAAATATATATTTTCATGTTAAATAACTCGCAACGCACATTGGTTAAATGTCTTCTTTTTGGCATTAAGGTAACCATAACTCCTGTAATTTGGAAATAATAAGAATCAAAATCTAGAGGGGGGCGGGCACGTTCACATTCTACTTGATACATTTTCATTGCTTCATCCCTCTAACACAAATATTTGTTTATGCTTTTTAGTTACGCTTGAAACACAAACTTGGCACGGACGGCACAATGGTCTGTTTTAAACATGATAATGCCGCGTCAAGCGAATTGTATATATACCGTAATTGGTTGAAATTAGAATATCTTTGAACACAACAGTTTTGTGTAAATAACAACCTGTCCTAATACCACTTTATATACAAGAACTTGTTTATGTAACTGCGGATATAATTTATAATTTGAGATTATGCTTAGGATCTTTACTGGTTTCAATTTATATTTAAAACACAATTTGAGTGCCCAAACTGTGACTATAATCATTTTAAAGGATGCGATACATATCTATTTCAAGTAAGATAGTATTCCTTGATGGTTTCAAAGTGGACTTCATAAAATACATAATGTAAGTTTTCGATGTATATTATACACGTTTCTATGTCCTAGGTCAATTTACATTTTTCGATCAAATAGAAAAATCTTTGTTAATTAGGTAACAACAATGAAGCGCGAATGATAAGCTTTGAAAAATATCGCACACTTATATAAATTGAACTAAGAGTGTTTTAGTACAAATTTATCGCCATTCCAAAAAGTATTAGGCAGTTAACTTCTCTTTTGTATATTATAATTAACGAAACACGTGCACAATATTAGACACTGGTTAATTTCGCCGCTGATATTAAACGTGTTTTTATAGATCGTAAACTAATGGAATGCATTTGAATGATGCATTACGTGCATTTATTATTGTTAAGTACTGGCATGTCGTTACATTATGTCCTCATTCTTGATATAAAGATATAATCAACATCCTCAAGGGGTTAACTAATTGAAGCTGTCTGGGTATGTGTCTTAATATGACAATTTTATGCTTGTACGAGTTGATTGTCGCTGTGAATACTATGTCTGCATTGTTTATGGCATCATGAAAAACAACACTACCGACAATTAAAGGTCCAATAAAACATGTTACATTCCACTGAATTATGTGTGTATGCATGGCAGTGTATTGCGTGTATATATGATTTTAAACTGTTGTTTTCATTGAATTGTTTAATTGTGTAATTCGAATGGACAACACGTAGCCGCAAAAGGAAAATGCACGGATCCACCAGGTCTCAAAACATACGTTTTGTCGTTCTTTGTAAATATAATTTTATATGGCAATTCATTGTAAGTGATCTGTGTATCTCATCATATTTCAGGAGCATTTCTTTGTAAGTACTTACGTACTTGCAGTTTCATAAAATAGTTTCATATTGTTTAGTGTTGTTGAGAATAGATAGTACCACCATTTTCGAATCAAATGTTTATATGTACATATGTTATATACATGTCCTCTTTCATTTAAATTGAACTAAAACCTACAAGTGTGGGAGATTTTATGGACAATATTGAAAACAAAACATATGAACATACTGAAATGCCTCATTTTAGCATTGAGCATTTATCCCATCTGACATATGTACGTATTTACCTCAATTTTATTGCTAAAAAATATATTCTTTAACAATTCAAACGATTAATTTTACGAAGAAAGCTCTTCACAGAGTTGTCACAACTTACAGCTCATACGCTTTGCATATCCGCTGTTTAACCCAAATACCTACGGATATAACTATCTATAATATTCTAGAAAATGACCACTCACGTATTCTATCGAATCAAAACTACCAGATGTATTATATCATAATCCGTGAAAATCTAACATTTCGGAAAACAGTGTAACAACAGAGAATATGTGAAAAAAAGTTTGATGGATCAGTCGCTAAAACAATATGTATTTTGATTAAATATTTTCTTCTTATCAAGTGTAAATATTTCTTTTAAAAAAAATAGGCAACCCATGTCAAAGACGTCGGGACTTGGACATATTCGATACAATATGCTGAAGTGCGATAATATTTCCGAAACTGTCGGACCTCGTGTACAACAAAAAGACAATATGTAAGACTTTGGTTGAAAAGAAACAAAAACTTTAAAATTGTTTAAAAAACTACGGGCTGGATTATATTTATTTTACTTCGACATTTTATTTAAATTTGAAATAAAATAGATTTCAGCAACCAAACGAAAAGTGCTTATCGTTTATTCCGTATTAATATTCGCTTTTTATCTCGACTTCACTCTCTACGAAATATTTCTAAGCGGGATCACAAAAGTACAAAAAAATCGTAGCGAGTAAACAATTAAAACTATCTTATCGATATGACTATTGAGCGTCGTTTACAAATAAACAAAAGTGATAAAGATGATACAGTCGCGAGAAATAACTGTTTCGGCACCTACATACCGTCATTTTGATTGTGACGTGTTTACCTCCTCTTAGAGTACTAGTGTTTCATTTTGCTGTATACCATCACTTAAATACAAGTTTTACCCTTTTTTCATAGAACGGGTTTTAATTATGTCTTTATTTTATTGTTTTGATATTGTTAAACATCGTGAACGCTAATTATTAAAACAAACTCTATTAAATATCTAGTCTGCTGCTTGGTTTAAGAAGAATGAGGTTCGGTAAAATCTGATTGGTCTGGTACATTTTTAAAGTTATCGGACATCATGCCCGGTACTCTTTTTGTCTTTTGCATGGGATGATATAGGGGTAGTCAACCCTTTTAAAATTGATAAAACTCGATATAAATAAACGATTTTCTAGCATGTATATTTATAAACTAAATGAAGTTCGTTTAGAACGAAATGCTCGTATAAAGACTTAAAAACTAGCATGCATGATTACAGAATGACTAATTCTTCGTTGAATAATATATGTAAGGATGATATTTTATCAACGTCGAACGATAGTATTATTGAACGAACTCGTTTTAAAAGTCGCAAAAAATGCACACTTAACTACGTGCCTGAACTAGTTTATCATATTCTAGTATATATAACAACTCGCGCTTTATAATATATGGATTTTGGATAAAACGGTATGTCCACACATATTTAATGCTCTTAATAGCTTTTATTTTACAAAAATATTTAAACAACTACAGCAACTAAAAATATAAAATGCGTTTCAAACCATGTATGTTACGATGCAAATATAAGTGTTAAATAAGGTATTTAAACATTCAATAACACGTATTACAGTTTAGTATAAATACCTAGCTTGTCAGTTGTTCATTAGCGAGTATGTTTGAAGTCCTTTGCTCTATTGAAATATTTTAGTTAATTATATTTTAAATCATTAACTTATTTAATGCTTTATGAGATCAAATCTTATTTATTGAAGTTTATGCATTTAATCTTTTTTCCCGGTGCGTCTGTTTTCATACTTAAAAGCACCTTCAATCAATTTAGGTCTTACATTATACGTTAAATGATTATGCATAAGCATGTTGTTTGAGAACGAATTCACGGTATGCACACTAAACACTGCTATAATTGCAAAGCTTAATAACTGTATTCAAAACAGATTTCGAAGCAAAGGAGAATGTAAATGATCTTAATGGTTCCACAAAAAAGATAAACCACAACAAGTCATGACCAGTCTGAAAGAGTTCAATATGCTGAAAAAATATGCATTACATTAAGAGTTAAATTTAAAAAAAACGAATACCATTGACTTAAATTACGTGTGTCAATACAAGTTTGCCAAAGAAATAGCATCATCGCTTAGTATGCATATTACTTTATTTATTATCTTAACGTCGACTCGTATGATCTAATGTGGCCCCTTGTTCTAAATTAAATGACAGGCATTGTCGTTAGAAAATATTAGTGTAAATAAAAACGAATACCATTCACTAAAATTACTTGTGTCAATAGAAGTTCGCCAAAGAAATCGCATCATCGCAACGTATGTATATTGCTTTATTTATTATCTTAAAATCGACTCGTTTGATCTAATATGGCTCTTTGTTCTAATGAAACACATTGTCGTTAGGAAGTATTCGTGTTGAAATTAAAAATCCTTGTGATTATCGCATTGATATCGAAGGGTTTATTTTGAATATTTCAATTAAAATTAGTTTTGACCTGAATACTGCATGGCCTTTCGAAACACACTTTTGATTATTCAGCACATGTTTTGGATTAACAAGCATATGGTAATCGTATTACTTAAGAATATAAGTGTTCATAAAAATAATTTGTGTTCAAATCCAAACCAGTGCGTGTTAACTATTTTAATTTAGGGGTTCGAGTATAATTAGTTGAATAAACATAAACTATGAGACGGCAATGTGTTTAAAATAAACACAATTAATTTTGCAAAATATTAATATGTATGCAGACAAATTATTAAACATTTTGGTTTACAAGCATTCATTAAAATGATTTGAACAAAACATATGGATTATATCGATGCATATTCAAAACTTATACATGAAATCTTCTCCATGGATAATCATAGAACGTTTACAACTTGAGCATAGAAACCTATTCAATCAATAACTGATTGGTTTCGAATGATTACAGCATGTGTACATTAAAGTTCACATTAGTAAAAAAGCATATATTATTGACAGAGCAGGAAGTGAGTAAGACTGAATAGGAAGACGAAGAAAAAACACTCGAAAACATATATTATGGTTGGCTCTTGCCTGTTAATTTATTATGAGAAACGAGACGATATATCGTTGGACATTTATAATTTAGTTGTGTCTCTCTCAGGTTTCAGGTATTCACATTTTTAAAAAAAGTTTATTTTTGTAAGAAAACACGGGACATTTCAAAACAGATGATTCCGAGGAAGCTTTTTCTGCTTATAATGTAGAAGGAAATGCTTGGCAGTTTCAATTTTTGGAAAAGGTCATCATTGAATGAATTGAACTCAAGGCGAAATAATTTATCAAAGAAATGCTAGGCTATTTTACCAATATTAAATAAGTCAGACCATTCTGTGAGATTTCTTAAAGAAAGACTTTAAAAGATGACAACGTTTGCGATTGATGCAAGTCTTGCGAAAGGACATTACATACCTCGTATAGCTTAAAAGAGAAATGTTAAATATGTAATTGTTCAATTCTTGTCTGCAAAAGAGGTACTGAATCGTTATTTCTTAAGTTGTAGCACGTTTGTAGTTTGATTGGAATGAGATTAGAAAAGTATTCGGGGCTTAAGATGTGTCTATTCTGTAAAAGAGAACACGTCTGTGTTTTATGTACTTTTTATTGTTGAAAATGTTTCCCGTTTAATTTCGTTTGGTAGGGACTTAACATTACACAATTTAGTGACGCCGGTACATACTTTTGCTGCTTCATTTTGTACAGCTTCAAATTCTGCGCTTAATTCTTAGAGCAGTAATCAAGACAGTGTCTCCATATTCAAGAAGCGGTCGGAAAAAAATTACCATACATGTTTTGTCTAGATAAGACATGGTAAGTTCGGCCTAAAAAGGTCGATACGTTACCAGGCTTTGTTTAAAGAGCCATAGACATGTGTGCAAACTATCGAAAGTCGTTATACAAATACTGCCGATGTGTTTATGTTGTTGAACTGTCTTTAGAAGTACATAATCAAAATACATAATTGGTTGTATTCGTTTTTTTAATTCAGTTATAGGATACTATTTAAATGTCTCTTTTTTAAGTTACGCCGTCTTATTGCTCGTTTTACCTCAATGTGCCGAACCAGTTTTGTAACGCCATCACTATTCATAATGTGGTTATCGTTGTTCCGATACTTTCATAGCATCTTGTCACTTTTGAAGACGTAGCCGACCCGCATGGTAACAGGTGTTTGCTGAACAACAAGAATACAATTTGATTGCACGCACTGTTGAGGGGATATAAGCGTTGCAGGACAATATAGTAGCGATGGTCAAGCTGATGTATGCCGTATAAGTCCATAGTGTTGAACACTGTAGCCGGCAGCCAGCAAATGAATAACGCTGAAATAGTTTAAAAACAAATGTGTTGTGGTGTTTACGCTAAGTATTTGCTCGTTTAATTCAGCACCATATTATCCTACTGAAACATGAGCTCAGTCGTGTCGAAATTCGTTACAAAGTTGAATATACAACATTTTTGTAATCGACTGACTAAACTTCATGCCAAAGTGATTGCAATGATTATTATGTGTTTTCGAAATCATACAATAGCATGATTTTTGCATGGTTCATCAAATGTCAACTAGTAATTAATTACTATAAAAGTCCAATATAAATTAAAATGAAAAAGAAACAGTTGTGGTCAAATGATATTTTCCAAGGTAAATTATATATATACGACTAACCTTTTGCTTTCAATATTTTTACAAACAATACTATGGCTGAAAAAACTGTTAAAGTGTCAGTAACCCTTACGGATCGAATATCGCAAGAAAATAACTTACAAAGGCATATTATCAAAGTCATCTTTATTGTGTTTATTTTTGGTAGTAAACCCTCGTTCATGGATTTGTGTCGTAACGGGAAAGTTGATTCTGAAATTAGACACAAATATATTTCAGTCTGATTGAGCAACTTCTTCGTTTACTAGATATACTCTGTGTATGCAGTGTGAATCTGAGCAACACAGACGTTATTAAATTTAACAGTAAGTGTTGATTAAGATCGAGCATTCTGAATGGTTTGACTACATCAATCTAAATAAATTATTTTCAAATTGATATATTACAATTACATGAACAAAATTTACTAGCAAACAGGACAACATGCAATTATTATGATTTGAAAGACATTAAGAAAATAAAATATGTTGCAAGACTCATATATACTCATTTACAAGTGTAATATCGAGATTAATGAAATTGATAGAAGTGTTGCTAATCAGAAATGTATACACAGTGCGGTTAAATCAATACACACTTGTTTCGTCTATGTGTATACCAGTTAACGTTGTGTTCATTTCAGTGATTTCCGTGAGATTTCTTCTGCTCCGCCAATGATTCCATACGACAACCGAGATGCCGACATAGCAAACGGAGACAGCTAGGAATGGGATGAAGAACACAAGCAGCAGCGTGATCCAGATATATAGCTGATATAACATAATCTCCAATCATTTATAACAATACCTTCAATTATTAAAGAATTGCGAGCCTTACAGCTGAGTTGCATTTACACGCGTGTGTTTACAATAATTTCTATTCTGAAAACGTTCATTAACTTCTATATTTCAACTTTTTGTTTTAAAAACTATACTCAAATTTACAAAAAAAACTATAGGGAATGTATGTATTGAAGCGAAAACAACTAAACTTTAGTAGCATAAAATATAATATTACCACCCAATATCAGTCGAGAAATCAATTTCACAGGAGCAAGTAGTACCATAATGGACGGAAACATCCACACAGGAATCAGGAGGGCCATTATCCATGAGCCGATAATCATGGCCTTGTATGGCCGATACCCTGCTATGTTGAAAGTTGAAAGATAATTTCTCCGCAAAATCACAATATCACACGTAATGTTAATTGTATGCACGTTCTGTGTGTTTATTTTCTTCACAAAATAACGTTTTCACTTGAAACGAGAATATAATAATAAAAGATAAACAACTGGCATTAAAATTACAAATTCACAAATATAACTTAGTTAACAATATCGAATAATTGTATTCGAAGCTAAATTATTCAATTGATTATATGTTATGCCAATAAAGTATGTTTATTCTTCACAGTGTACCAGTTATTGCCCTTAGCGGGTACCGTACAGCCAGATATCGGTCTACGCTCATTCCGATGAGAAGGTTGTTGGGCACAATAAGGACCACAAACGTAGAATAGTGCCAAATGCGGCACATGACGTCACCCAAGAACCAATCCCCTCGCAGAATACCGTAGAACATTCCCTCGAAAAACTGCATACTATGCCGACACAAAGGTCTGAAATACCAACATTACTAGAAAGACCAATATTTAATTTCAGAAGAACACCAGTAGTATAAGTGTCAATATTATCAGTCAGCGATCAGTGTTTTTATTTATTACTTTTTAGTGTGTTTTGCTGTTTATCATTTTTGTGATTGTTTTGTAACAATTTGTTAATGGAAACGGTTGGTATTTCTAATAAGTTGTAAACACATTGGCAATATTTAATTACATCAATCTTAACTGAAATCAACAATCACTTATCATGTAAATGCTTAGTATTTTAAATATGATGTAAATTAAATGGAAATGCAACTGTTGTTTTATATTCTGAACAAAGGAATCTATGTAAAAAAGTAAGTTACCAGCAATGGCAAGATGGAATATGAAGAGGTGAAGCCTGTTGTTGTCTTTCTGTCGGGCTATGATGAAGATGACCAGACCGTTGAGTGAGATGATGACTGCCGCCATCAGCAGACATGCCACTGAGATGGCATCATACGACCACTGCACACGAAAAACGTTTAATACAATAGCCATTATTTAAATAATAAATAGCATGCATGTTTTTGGCAATTATCCGCATCTTAGTTATCTATTCATTTAAAAGACATTCGAAGTAGCGGGTACCGTACAGCCAGATATCGGTCTACGCTCATTCCGATGAGAAGGTTGTTGGGCACAATAAGGACCACAAACGTAGAATAGTGCCAAATGCAACATATGACGTCACCCAAGAACCAATCCCCTCGCAGAATACCATAGAATATCCCCTCGCAAAATCCGAATACTATGCCGACACAAAGGTCTGAAATACCAACATTACTAGAAAGTCCAATATTTAATTTCAGAAAAACACCAGTAGTATTAGTGTCAATGTTATCAGTCAGCGATCAGTTTTTTGTATATATCACTTTTTGAGTGTGTTTTGCTGTTTATATTTTTTGTTATTGTTTTGCAACAGCTTTATAATGGCAACGTTTAGTATGTCTAATAAGTTGTAAACACATTAGCAATGTATAATTACACCAATCTTAACTGCCATCCACGATCACTTATCATGTTTAGCATTTCAAATATGATGTAAATTAAATGGAAATGCAACTGTTGTTTTATATTCTGAGCATAGGAATGTATCAACAAAATTAAGTTACCAGCTATGGCAAGATAGAGCATGAAGAAATGAAGCCTGTTATCGTCTTTCTGTCGAGCTATGATAAAGATGACCAGACCGTTGAGGGAGACGATGACTGCCGCAATCAGCAGACATACCACTGAGATGGCAACATACGTTCCCTGGAAACGAAATACATTAAATACAATAGCCATTATTTAAATAATAAATAGCATGCATATTTTTGGAAATTATCCGCATCTTAGTTATCTTATAACTTAAAATAAATTCGAAGTCCGACAAAACGAAGTATCTCTCATAGTCGTGATAACCATTTACAGCTGCTTTGGTAAATCATTAACATGTAAAAAGGGTCGATGAGTTGCGATTCACAATTTGCAATAAATTGTGCGGATCAGTTTTATTTTGAAATTACACCACTCACAAATTAACCTTTTGTTTCAGTTCTTTGTGTGCATACACCGACAAATGGTTGTTTAAATAATATTTGGCAACATTATGCCATGCAATTTCCTCGTAAAAATATTATCTTGACTTTTGCAAAACCCAGAAAACAGTAACTGTACGTAAATACGCTCACAGCTGAAAGCGATACGTCTCAGTCAGTGGTGTTCGTAAAATTAATCAAAGTTATAAAAAGGTATCATCACTCATTCAATATGTTGAAAAATAACCAGTTCAATGGAAATGAGGGCGTTTAATAAGACCTGCCGTTGGATATTATAATAGTGTAACAATTTCTGTGATACATTTTTCAAAAGATTGTAAATATAAAAACAAGGCTCATTAAACCTTCGTTCTCTGTTTATATAATATAATGCCAAAGATTATTTCGCAGGAAACATTTATGTCCTCATTTCTTTAATATTGCATACTCCAAAATAAATCTAACGATTCAAGTGTGTGCTAAAAAGTGGCATGAATTTCTTAGTTTTACATCGCATACTAAGGCCATGCAATGTTAAAAGCTTAAATTCTTTAATTAATTGTATTATTGGTTACTTTCAGTTAAATGTGTCTGAAAACATAATGATGTATACAAGCGACCGATTGAAATTCGTATCAAGTTATTTCCTCACGGACTCCATATAACTAAACTTAACTAAAATATATCTGAAAAAAATGCTAATGTGTTTCAACAGTTTACTTCTTGCGAAGATATAATGTAACTTACTCTTAAATATAGTATTATCGCATTCAGAAGAATCGGTTCATTTATCAATGTAGTGTTGCATGAAAAATACTGCGAAAACTGGCATTATATCGTTTTAATTATTGTGAGAATATTTATAATTTAATTAAGATTTGCTTACATGTTTTAATCCTTCTTATGATTAAAGAAGCTGTTAAGCTTCAAGCTACAGTGCATAAATTAAATCCCTTTAAACGTCTGTTAATTGTAAAAAGTCGTTTACAAAAATGTCAACGATTTCTTTCGATGAGTTTTCTCTCCGAAACCACTTTTTAGAATTAGGTGAAGCTGTGTGAGAAAGTATATGACGGCGTACGTTCACGCGTATGATAGTGGTTCAGGCTTTGATGGTGTTTATTTGAGTAAATGGCGTTTCATGATTGATGAAAGTGTTTTGTTTAGAAACTATGCGCTCACATGTTGTTTGAAATGTAATACAAAGTGTAAGTATTTTAACGTTTTGGGAATTTCTAAATTAAACTTAAAAGTGTTTCATCTCTTAAATGTACAGGATATATGTATTTTAATCATAAACAGTATCCCTGCGTGTTACTGCTATAACTTGATTATGTCTACACTAAATGTTTAATGGTGCACATGTCAATAAATAATATAACTTTCAGAGAAAGATTATAGCACGATTACATCGTTCGTAAGATATAGACGAAGGTTTTGCAAAATGTGAACTCACGCTTTCAAACGAATGCGCCATGTTTCTGATCGTTCCCATTTCTGAACAAGAAGTAGTTATCATACTGAAAGTCAGTACGATACTACATACCATTAATGTATAATAAAAGTAAGTATAATATAACATATTTAAGAACACTTAAAAACCCTAAAATATTGGAATGGAATTTGAAGCTCCATTTTTCAGGCATTTCTTACGTGTTCGTGATGCTAAAGTAATCATTCACAAGTGGTTTATTAGAGATTACGGAAACATAAAACATCAGCATGTGCGTGTTAAAAAAAAAATAATTATTGTTTTTCTAAAAAAACATGTACCTGTCTAAAATAGAAATGCGTACTTTTAAAAAAGCCATTGTATTTATTTAAGCGCCTCTTCAAAGTTTCCTATTTCAAGCGCGAATAATATTTTGTTCAAATTAACCTATATAACTGATCGTTGTCTTATTTGAAAAAGAAATGTACTTATTATTGTTAATAGGTATAGTATTCTTTGGTATGTCTATACTTAGAAGTTATTACCGGTGTAATCAATATAATGGAATATTTACAATTTAATCCTATAAACATGAACACAACTCATTTGTTTCCTATTTAGGGCAAACATAGATGCCATATTAGGCCATGGTTCCAATTTAAAGAAGTCGCTAAGCATCCGCCTTTTCGTTTTTTCTTATTTTCATTAAATAAACTTTATTCCAAAACAACTATTTTAAATATACATGTATGTAAGTGTGTTAAATATGTCAATTTCACAGACGTGGTGGATCTTCTTCTCTTGTTTTAAATTCCAGGTATGTGCATTGGTTGACAATAGAATAGTAAAGGTTTTATGTCTAAATATTATATATTTTATCTTTTTCTAGAATTGTTTTCTCTGCCTCCATAAAAATTTTCATTCATATTACATATTTCATAAATGTTATTTCTCAGTAAAAATGACCAATGAAATGAAATGAATTGTTGTCATGCCCTAAAATTGTCACCGTATACCAAACATAATATATCCTTTACTATAAATGTATTGTCATTGTGTGATAAAAGCAGAACCAATGCGTCGATCATTCCATTGGCAATTCAACTTTTACAGCCAAACCAAACTGAGTTGTACTTTATTAATACAATCATCAATGTATGGTTGCCATATATAAATTAATATGGCCTTTCTAATGATTAAAATATTAACATTTGTTCCAAACGTATGTATAAGTCAAGCAGTTTGTGCTCTGCCGTGTGACGCAAAAGGAAGAGCCCAGAGCACCGAAATTTTGGAACACGTGAATAAGAAATCGGTAACATTGATATGAGATAACTGTTGAAAACTTATTTCCCTTATCATAAACGGTTGTTACAATAGAACTTAAATTTAACCGCTTGCATAGAAACACATGCTCTCTCGACGTGAACTAAAGTCTTGTTATCCCCCGCCATAGGCGGAGGGATATTGGATTGGCATTGTCCGTCCGTCCTTCCGTCCGTCCGTCCGTCTTTCCGGCCGTCCGTTCGTCCGTTTAGAGCCATATCTTGGAAATGCTTTGGCGGATTTCATTGAAACTTGGTATGAGTATATATATGGATAATAGGATGATGCACGCCAAATGGCATTGTACACCATCTGATAATAACAGAGTTATGGCCATTTGTATCTTGAAAAAATGCTTTTTTAGTGTCAAATATAACACTTTTTTGTCCAGAAGCAGATTGGCGGGGGATATCAATTCAACGAATTTGCTTGTTTGCACTTTGTTTTTCGCATGTACTAAAATTGAATTGTCCATGTAGTGTTGTATTTACTTACAGAGCATTAGCGACGAAACATTTAGGCAGATCAACACTATTTATTTGGAAGATAAACTAGAAAGTGCGGTTTAGTTATAAAATACTCTTAGGTTATCAACGTTTAAATCTGATTCGATGCTACGTTATCGACCACACCTGGCTTGTTAAGTTTGCCCTTAGATAATATGATGCATAATTATATATATATGTGTGTACTAAAGGTCATGTATTTGTTGAAAAAAAGTCAAGTTTAGATGGTAAAATTATATACATTTGTTTAAATTATCCATATAATATATAATATGTGTATTGTAAAAACACATAATTGTAATCAATCATTGCATTATAATATCATATATTTTAATGTCACTGCACTTTTTAGTCAGAACGACCGAAGTTGATTTTAATGACATATGAATTACAAGCAAGCGAATTCGATAGGAAGGTTCGAAAAAACATAAGAATTTTGCCACGTTTGGCACGAAGTTAGCTGTACTGTATAAGTACCGTATAAGGCTCCTTTTTTAAATCTTGTCAAAAGGAAAAACAGTTCGATTATATGTGTATAAACTTTATTCCATCGTGTTCATTTGTTATAAATATGAAACCTTTTAATCACTACGTGGCTTTTACAACGTATGTTTGCTTGTTTGCTTTTCATTGACTAATTCTGTATAAATGTATATTAACACGCTTGTGTTGTTTGTTTTGATGTAAACAATACACATGTGTTGTGAAAACGTATTTAGTTGTTAACCAGTCTTCATTTACACTTTGAAGATCGTTAGCAATACGTCTTAAGTAATATGAAAAAACTAGATTCGATAGAATACTACCCACCCGAGGAATTCCCATTCTACGGGATCGCGTATTGCATTTAGGCAAATATTACTAGATCTTAATAAAAAGTGTTATTGAACAAATTATGGTCATTTTAGAAAAAAATATATTTTTTATAATTCTGCAATTTATTTTAAAGCGTAACTTCCTTTTTATATTATATTTAAATTCAACTCTAGAAAGTTGCCAAATTAATATTTGTGTAACTAATGTGTGTAATTTTACAGCACACGATCAAAGTGTGTATAAATCAATTTATGATAAAGATGTGCAATATATTTGTTCCTGTAGTTAAACACACATATAGTCATAATTGTCTTTCCCTTATGTTGTTTAGATAAATGATATATTATCAATAAATGCGCATTACATGACACGTTTTGCGAGGTATGATTACTTAAATAAACATACATATTATTTTATGTAACAAATCCGATATTATCTCGTTGGTTAAAGTACAGTTATATTAGTTAGTTTAGTTAGTAAACACAATGTGTTTATGCCGTCGCGCATGTTGTCAATCAGGGTTGAAGCCCGAATAAAACAAAACACTTGTGATTGTGTGTTTTAAAGGCTTCTTTTATGTTATATCTACTGATATAACTCGTTAATATCGTGCTACTCCAACCATAACGGTCAAAGTCTGACACGGTCAATTACTGCTTGACTCACTTGATAAAATCAAACATGGATTTAGTGTGTTGCGTTCGTACGATGCAATATGTGATGCTTACATACATTTGCAACCAGTCTACCTTTTTTCTCAAAACCACAGTTGGCGAATAGGAAACAAGTTTCTCTAAAGACGCAGTAGTTATAGTCTTGTTTATTCTTAATTTGAGATCACGAAGACCTCTGTTATATACCATGATCTACAAAAAACTAAATCCTTTATATTAAGTTACTATAAAAAGAACGTAATTATATGCTGGACATTTAAATAACTGACTTCTGTACATCAATTTGTGTATCAGTATTTTCTTTCCGGAATTAATTTTGTAGAGCTACTAATTAACACATGTTATTTAAAATGCAATATATATTTTCATTGTTATGATGTATTGATCATGTGTACGATATTACGAAATGTGCGTCTATCTTCATTTCATTAATTCTCCAAACGCTCGCAAACACACAAATAGTCACTTATCAGATCTAAGGCAACCTTATGAAAGTCCATAGTGAGTATGATTATATCCTTAATCACAATGTTGACACATTCTTAGAGGACACAATCTTTTGACTTTTCATGTGGGCTGTCAACAAATTAAAAATTACCAAAAGAATACAAAAGTTAGACAAATATGACGTTAACCAGGTGTTATGTATCTCAATAACATAAGCAAAAGGTTAAATGATGCGTAACTAGACAACTGTCAAAAGAAATTGCATTCGGTGTTTATACAGTATACAAACTGTATACCATGTATAATTTAGTACATAACAAATATGAACGGCACGTACACCACATTCATTTTACATGTTGTTTGTCGATTGCCGCAGGGACAACGAACAGAAAAAACCACTTCACGATCATAACAAAATGAAACATATTCTCAGCATATGTTGAACAAAACCATTTACAGCATGAACACAATTTACAAGTTTTTTATTTGAACCTGTTCTATTAAACTTTATGAACACTTGATGTACTCCAACAAATGCATGTCTCTCAAACATCATACACCGCAGAAACTTTGACTATTTTATTCTATGAACAAAACACTAAATGAACCTCACATGCACATGTATATTTGCAGCCAGACATTTGATACTTCGCTAAAGGAAAGCATCTGTGTATCTATTGGGTAAGCCTTATACAATGTTTCCCCTGATTGGTTTATTCATGTTTATCTGGCACTTGAGATCTCTTAGTTTGGAAACAATATGATGTCGAGATTTGCAGGGTCTGAAAAATCATATCATAAAAGGACATTTAGTAATGGAGTCATTTGATATTCTTTCAGGACAGTTAATGAAGATATATGTGAACATCAACAAATAGTATTATAAAAGATGTTTAAAGAAAAAACTTAAATTATCACTGATGTTTTTGGAAAAGCAGAACAACTTATCGGTTTGATTTTGACCCTATTAACAACATAAAGTACACCATATATGCACCACATAAATTACACTGTATGTTCAAAACAGAAAGTAAACGGTACTCCGAAAAGAGCACTTGATATTGGCGACAAGAATGTCAACTAAATGTACAATGCACGTAACACTTATGAGATCTATTGAATGTTAACCGCACGGAAAAATTACACCGGAGGGTAAAAATTTAGCTGTTTGTGTACATGGATTGTATACAAGTTTACTAGCAGTAAACCAGCAATAACGCGAGATGTTTCCCATTAGTACACCACGGTAGTTTACCAAAGGGCTTTGTATGTTGACATTGAACGTCTGCATCGAATCATGGGATAGCTTTGAAGTAAATTTACCACACTTTGATGCTAAATTATTCATGAACGATCACACTGTGAACTAATAAAAACCTGTGAGTTTATTGCTAAGAACGAAGTGAGGTCAAATAAACGTATAGACAATTAAATATTGCATGCTGTGTGCTTTTGTTTTCGATGACGTAAACACAACATGTTAACTAACCAATTCTTCATTTTTGTCCTTTTTGAAAATATATAGTAAAGAATGTAAAATATTTTGTAACACAGTGATCCTTTTAATAAATGTGCAATGACATTAAGGCTTTTACAGAACAGACATACAGTTTATTTAGACTTATACTGTAGTACATCGTCTTCATTCTAGAATATAAAAATTATGTTCTGCCACGTGAATACGAATTACAACATAACATAATGTAACATAAAACATTACATAAACACTGCGAATACAAAAACAATGTATGGAAGAACAAGCCATTTCTATCGAGGAGTGATGAAATCTATTAAACAGTATTATTTAGGATCGTATTTCTAATAACTAAAGCTTCTTTCATGTAATTAAATACATTTGAAATTACTAATCTATCACATGAAATATACGGCTAATATTGTTTTGTTTTTCTTTAATGGGTGTTAACATATGGCATGGTATTTGTTTTCTAGATCAACGGAATTATATCAATAACGTTCATTTCGTGGAACGTTGTTTTGAGCAATTCTGCCAGTTTGGATTCTTCACGGATATGCAGAGACTATTAATCTAACAAAGAAATAAACGCAAACGTCTATGAAGTATGTATAAATTTTCTTCGTATTCCAAAGAGGATTTATAAACTTTATACATATCTTGTACAGAAGTGCTATTCATTTTACCATACCACGGGTGTTCAACATTATCGCAGTGGTGTAATGGATATGGTGTCCGCCTTGCGACCGGGAGGTCACGGGTTCGATCCCCACCGTGGGAGCGTTCTTTATATCTCCCCCAAAGACACCAAGTACTGGTTCTAGGCCCAGGAAACGGACTCGAGAGCGTTTATATAAGCCTAAGGCTTTCGACGCAATCGAGCTAAAATAAATAGGTTTAAACTAAAATTATCAAGTCTACATTTGAACTTTTTAACAAAACTGTTTAATTGCACAACGTTTGGATTTGCAAATACATAACCGTATCCATAATTATTTAACTTGTTCTTCACATGTGTGACCCAATTTTCATAATCTTAATTACACTCGTTTAAAGCTTGTTTGTAAACTGTCTTCATAATACAGACTATTATCTTAAGCAAAATGCACGCTTGTCTTCAAAACGAAAATAAGAATCTAATCAAAATAACTTTCTTATATACAGGTATTGATTTTGTTAAATTTCCTATAACAATATTGAATGGTAAGAACGTCCTTAAATTAATACTTGTTTATTTTCATATTCGGTAACACAAATTATTTGTTATTAATACTTTGAACCAGTTCGGATTATTGTTTTCAATTAAAATTATGACAAGTAACCAAAACAGCTGACAAGTATTGACAATTTTCTTTAAACGTGAGATGTGGCCCATTCCATTTTTTTCTAAAGCCCTGCTGGTCATGTATTAAAACGTCATCTTAATTTATCGTAAAATAAAACATTTATGAACTTGTTTCGCAGGTGACTTAATTTTCAACTACCAATATCACTCATTGTGACAGCTGTACTAAAGAAATAGAAATAACTTAAAATAAACCGTTAAAAAGCGGTTCAGACATTAAAATACTGCTGCTTTGTCTTGTAACGATTGAAAAAATAAATCTTTGCGTATGGCCATTACAGAGTAAAACATTTTAACAATTATCTTATTGCTTTATATCTATCTCTTAATGTCATAAATCTGAATTCGTGTTGGTTCCTGTACAGTTAATAAAACTAATAAGATTAACATAGTATGACGATTATTCTATATACAAAATACTACAAGGATAATTGCGGATATTTCAAACTCCTAATACAGAGAAGACTTTTATCAAAACTTGTCTTAGTATTTATGAGTGTAACCAACTGAATGCTAAAATAGTTTAAAATAATATGAAATTACCCTCTCTTTACTGAGTTCGACGCTTCATAACAAAAAATATTAAAACAAATTATCAAATTTTCATTAATTGATTATTAATTGATTATTCCTGGCCCTAATGCTATTAAAAATCACAATACTATCTACTGCATGAAGCTGTACGAGAATAGAATCGCTCATTTGTTTATATTGTAAACACATTTTCGAAATCATACATAGAATTGAAGGAAAAGAGTAAAACGTATCAAGTGTTTTTGCATATGACTTGTCTGCATTATATAGACAACTACGACACAGACTCATAGGAAAATAACGTGCTTCGCTTAAAAAACAAGTTTTCGAATTTAATAAACTATGCACTATTTTATTTGTATTAGAAATCTTCATTTGTTATAATCGTGCTAACTCACTGGTAAATATGGTTTGAGCTGTTATCGTTTGTAGTGCAATAAACAATTATTTGGATATCTAATGCGTTGTAATAAAACCAGAAAGCCGTTATCGCCAGAACGACATAACATTATTAAAATACCAAAAACGTAAAACTTGTTCAAAACAATTCCAATTTAAACATGATGTTATATATATTAAGCGATTTAAATTAAACATCTATAATTGTGCTGCGTTTCTTGTCAGATTTTTTAGTATTCTTATAGTGATGCTTGTATTCGTTGGCTAAAGATTGAAAGATCTCTGGGAATCATTTCAGCATATTTAATATATAATAATCATGTACGTAAGAAGAATATATCAGTAGGGTATGAATGTAGGGTTTGAAAAAACGTTGCAGCAACGTTTGGAAAAAACGTCGGGAAAACTTTTATATACACCATTCGTACTACCAAGCTGTAACGATTGACTGCAACCTAAATACAACATTGCAGCAACGTCTGGGTGCCCACTGGGTGGCTATATATTACGAAGCTAAATTAAACAAAATATAAATAATGCTTTGTTTATAGTCTGTGGATATGTAATTTATGTCTGGAAAATAGGTCGTTAAAATAAGAAAGGGGTGGGGCGAAATTCGTTTGTACCATGGTGTTAATATGTTTATGTTTGTCGGCTTGTACGAACATTATTTCAAATTAGCTGCATGGTAAGAACATGTAAGCAAAACATAACACTTTGATATATTTTATATCATGTAATCCATATGAAATTTGTCTATTGTTGCCCAGTTATAAGAGACAGCAAACAGTAATATAATGTGTTTGGTCAATTCAGATAAAATAAGTTATTGCTTTTTTTTTCTTCAATATCATGCTGGCGCGTTAGCCCGTTTGAAGAAGGCCGCTTTAAACACGAAAAACGGCATACTAACACAAACGTCGAAATATATTTTCCCAACTGTAAAATCTTTTGCACAAATTTATTTATCTACTATTGGTCTCAGTTATCACTACAAGTTAGTTACTCGAATCAAGGCAAATGTTTTTTTATGGGAAACAAAAGTATATGTATTGCAATGCTCAATTACTACAGCTTAAATTAACATATACTAAAACTCAGCGTAATACAGCTAAATTTGTGTATACGTTTTCCGGAAAAAGCTCAATGCTTTCTCAGACATCGGTGCAAATCTAAGATAAAATGCTTCTCCCACGGGTATTATGCTCGACAGATTGCTGAAGTCTTCAAACGTAGTTAACGCACCAGTACGAAAGCGTTGTTCGTCGGTGTTTTCCCTAACACACGATGAAATCACATACGACATTAATCAGTTTCCAATCTCGTAGAAACGACATCAATTCCAAACCACTAAATGTATTATTTTTTTAGCCATCACCGACGAACTGCGATATCTTAGCGCTAGAATATGTTATCAGATTTACTGCCAAAATTTATCAAACTCTTATTAGTATAATCTTCATTTCAATAGGGACTCGTTTGCTTCGGACCATTTCGGACAAAGAGACTTGTTCGTTGTTTTGCAAAAAGAAACTCGCAAGAGAGTTGACAAGCTTAATCGGTTGCTACCAATACTACCTACAATTGACGCAAGAGAAGAGAGCTCAGGTTCTTTCATGAACTCTGTTTTATGAACACTAAATCTTATAAGAATATTATATAAGAAATAACTATTTGAGTACAGACTAGCGTTATTGATTATATCCGCGGCTTCTCTTCACAGAAACAGTTTATATGCACGCAAAGAAAAGTATTCCCTTGTTTATAATTAAATAGAATCTTGTGATTCCACTGTTATTACTCCTAAACGTTCGTGAAAACGTACAGCTAACAACTCAATCCGCAAATATAATACGCATATAGACAGTACTCGTCACAGAGGATCTTGAATTTGCGCGATTTAATGTCGCGCAGCCTTCCATCAGAACACGTCGTGAAACAACGGAAGCCTCGACAAATGTGCATTTGACGAAATGTTTTTCTTCTCGGTCTTTTGAACACTGTATTTATTTTAAACGTCAAACTGATAATAGGGAAGAATAATATGGACATGTTTCTCACGATTTACAAAAATGATGGGATTGCTAGTGCCTATCATGACAAATTTACAAGGTGGTATATCTATGCATGGCTGGCATAATATAATGTCTACATACTATCTTTAAAATTCCAGTGCGAATGAAGACACTTGTGCGTATATGTTTGATAACACATCTGTTTGAACAATAATCATTCCGCGGATACAGAAAGCGAACTGTTTATTGTTTAACGGTTTGGAGTTATCCTACATGCACATTTTTGTAAATAAGATTGTAACACAAATAGCTAATTTAAAGAATGCTGCTTTAAAAGAGTTTGTATGTGACATTTTCTCACCAAATTTATTTCTTTTGATTACATTTTACGATTTTTACTTTTTAAAGTCAACTAGACAATTAATGAACGTCAGTATATTAAATGAAACTTTAATTCGACAACTGCGTCACTTTGTTTGTCGGACAAAATGACGAGGTTAAGACGCTGATAATTGAGTCAAAAATCGATATCTGATTGGTTGAGGGGGGGGGTTATCAGATCCCATGATAAAAACAAAATTCTGACATAGAAACTTAAAATAGTTATAAACCTCTTGTGTACTGTAAACCATCACTTTGCAGGATCATAAATGGTTTCATCTACTTGTATTTATCCTATCACTCTAAAATGCAATTAAAACACACGTTTCAAAGAAAAATACTTCAATAACTTTTATATTGAACATTAACTGGAACTGTACAATTTATCACAAATAATTTATGTATGTTTTTAACAGACATGTACAAGCGACAAATCAGAAAAATATTTTATAGCTTATCGGTGGTGAAATCAATTTTAAATGTTTTTCTTTTGTGCGGTTTAGAAAAAAAAAACAAAAAAAACACGTCTTTATGCCTGGCTAAGCCTTTATTTGTCAGTCAGCATTCCGCTGAAACATGACTGGCATGTATGTGCCCCGACCCGGGATCGAACCCGGGACTTCTGGACTGCAAAGCAAGCGCCTTATCCTTGAGCTACGGAGGCACCTTCCTTAGAAGGAGCCATACCACTTACACAATCAGGTACGTACATGACCCCGAGTATACGCATCATGGCAAGGTGCGCATTAATGCGCATTAATGCTTCGCATTAAACTATTTCCGTATTTATACACTGTAATCGATCCAACAAGAAAGACAATACAGAACAATGATAATTGTTTATTCAGAACAGTTACAGGAAATCACTTATCATCACATTTCGAAATAAAACTCGAAATGAAAAAAAATCATGTGATAATATGTAAGATTTTTGCAACGATGTGTTTCTACGTGAATATACAGAAAACCCGGGTTGGAAATGAGCCATATTCGCTCTTACAGTATGTTTTCCACGTTTCACAAGATAATGCCATAGTCATTTGATCACATGGATGCTATTAATAAAGTCTTTCGAAATTTCACAATGGACAGTAGATCTTAACACGAAGATATAAAGTATTTATGTATAACCTCAAGGTCACCCGTGTCAATAGATTCGATTTTTTCTATGCACGTTCCCAGGCAAGCATCTCACAATTAATGCCATTTTTCTTTAATTTAATAAATTTACAACCGTCTTGTACAACCAACAGTTGGCACTTGGCAATTAATATATCATGCCTATTCGTCAGTTTTGAGATAATTCAAAGACTCAATGTGCACTTAAGAGATTTAGCAAGCACTAATTATTGGCCTCACCGATTATATCATTTTAGTGTCTAAGAATTCGGTAAAAGGCGAGTATTGATTCATATATCTGTTTCATATTTTTACTGTTTTTTTTTAGAAAATTATATCTCAACACTACGGTGAATGGATATATTGATCCGATTGAAATTCTTACTTATTTCGGATGTGCCAAATACAGACGGCAACCATGTATCAATAAAAAGAATAGGAACATTTAGGCACTTATGTAAGTAAAACTTAGGAATTTGCCTTTTTCGACATTACAAAATATAGCAGTTTCTTATTAGTATAATCTTCATTTCAATTGGTACCCGTTTGCTTCGGGCAATTTCGTTTTTTTGCTACATCTTGAAAGAGACGTGTTCGTTGTTTTGCAAAAAGAAAATATGTAACATAATCCATTATGCATGACGCCGATCTTTTGTGAGTTTGATGCGAGCGATCGAACAATAAATAGAGAATATATGGTTGGTGACTTTTGATATCATGTGATATAAGACGAGTCTGATATGGCGTAGGAAAAGGCGAGGCTTGCCGAGCCTTTTCACACGCCATATCGGACGAGTCTTATATCACATGATATCAAAAGTCACCAACCATATATTCTATTTATTATGCCACATTTTAAAGTAAATAAGAAAATATTCACAAAACAAACAAAAACAAACAACCGCTAAATTCATTGATAAATATGCAAATTAGTAGCAACCTGATTACATCCGCTAGCGTCTATGCATATATATTTACACATAAAAAAATAGTTCGAAAGTAAGCAACAATCAATCAAATTTAAACGCACATAATACAAAAACTAAAGCGAGAAATCGAAACTTAAAAGAACAATTTCTGCACTAAAAACACAATACCAATATTTTTTTACAATAACACATTCGACATGTACTTCCAAGAGTACACACCAACCGCTATTTTCAAAGAGAATGTGTAGAGTGAAAATTTCAAACAATAAATACAATAATCAAATGGAACGGGATTTTAACGTAGTGTGCAATTTGGAAGTGATAAGAGTGATTTATTTTTCAACTTGTCCATCTCCGTAATATACGTTTAGTTGTGAGATGTTCACAGTTTTCCCCAAAAAACAGGCCTTCACGTGCGAAATCAAAGTGGGTGGAGAACGTGTATTTCGAGTCGCTGGAACTTCATAATGAAGCTGCTTTTGTGCAATATTCAGCGACGTTACCAGCTGTGTGTTAGACGAAACGAAAATGCTTTGGTTTTGCACCGTGTTTTGAGACTGTCAGGGTGACATGATGGATTAATTGCTGTTTGACTGACAATAAATGAACATGTTTGTGTTTGGAGATAGCCAAGGTTAATATCTTCACAATTGGGAAATCCCAACATAAGTTGACTGCCAGTTTGACCACTGATCTACATAATATCAGTGGGAGAGCATGCTGAATCCCGCAGCTTCTGCACCATATGTTTCCTGTCCGAATAGTTGGTAAGTTTCATTGTTATGTATGCATGCTTAAACACACATGTTTCATTATTTGTGCCATTTTTTTACACCCATTCTCATGCTGATGAACCAATGATCAGTGCCAGTTGTTCTACTGTCGCGAACTGTTTATTCAAAATTGTGGAAAAATGAGTTGCGCACTGTTCGAAATTGTGAAAAAATGAGACACGCACTGTACCAAAATTTGAAAAAATGAGTCGCGCACTGTTCAAAATTGTGGGAAACATTAGTTGCCCACTGCCACTGTTCATTATGATTTCAAAATTGTGGAAAAATGAGTCGCACACTTTTAATAAATTAAATTTTGAAAAAATGAGGCACACGCTGTACAAAATTTGTAAAATGAGTTGCTCACTGTTCAAATTTTTGCAAAAAAATAAGCATGCACTGTTCATTCAAAATTGTGGAAAAATGAGTTGCGCACTGTTCAAAATTGTGAAAAAATCATGTCACGCGCTGTACAAAATTTGGAATAATCATTTGCGCACTGTTCAAAAATGGGGGACAATTTTGTGGGGCACTGTTCATTCAAGATTACAAAAAAATAAGTCACAAACTCTTCAAATTGTGAAAACACATGAGTTGCGCATTGTTCAAAATTTGTAAAAATGAGTCGCGCACTGTTCAAAATTTGGAAAAAAAAGGAGTCGCGCACTGTTTATTCAACATGGTGGAAAAATGAGTCGCGCACTGTTCACAATTTTAAAAAATGAGTTGCACACTGTTCAAAATTGTGAAAAAATTGAGTCACGCACTGTTCATAAAAAAATTCACTGTTGAAAACTGTGAACAAATGAGTTGCGTGCTGTGCAACTTTTTTGAAAACATGTGTCGAAAACTGTTCAAAATTGTGTCGCCCACAGATCAACATTGTGACAAAATGAGTTGCAAACTTTTTTTAAATTGTGAAAATTTGAGTCCCGAACTTCTTTAAATTGTGAAAATTTTAGTCGCAAATTTCTCAAATAAGAAAACAAACACATATTCCCTTAATAAGCAAAAATAGCCCCGAGTCCATAATAAAAATATTTTAAGTTAAAAGAAATTCTTAATTATTTTAATATAAAGTGGAGTTTATACATTTTCATTTTGTATTAATAATATTGTGTCTATTAAAGTTGTAATTTGTTCAAGTTGTGCCATAAAAATGTTATTAAAACACTCTATTTTGAAATGTTATCTCCTGTTGGATTTGTTTTATTTTATTATAATATGAAATGTTTTTCTTTTAATGGCAGAAAGTTGCGACCACACATTCCATGGGTGATGATATCTACCAAAATTCTTGGCGGCACAGTTCTACCCTCGTCAGTTGCACTTGTCCGAGTCTTTCTCTGCCTCTCAACCAACTCGAGATATTCCCCCCCCCAACTGCATCCCGGCACAGCTTCACATCAACCCATCTAATTAATTTGTCGGAAAGGTAATACTTTTTTGTCGACAAATTTATTTTTGAGAGTATTTATGTAATTGTTTTATCTGAACATGTTATGAATCTATATGTCACTATATTTATAAAGTTTCAATTTTAATACAAATTATATATCTGGATTTTTATTTTTAACCCTTTGCATGCTGGAAAATTTGTCGTCTGCTAAAATGTCGTCTGCTGAATTTGTAAAATAAGCATTTTCTTCATTTTTTTCAAAGATAACTATCAGAATAGCAAAGTTTGGATCATCTGGATCCAAACTGTTTGCAAAGGACTTCAAAATTCGGTTCCAGCACTTAAAGGGTTAAAGCAGTTATGCAATGAATGTTTGATGATGTTTTTTCTTCTAAAGGAATCTTTATTTTATTTTCAGGTTGACCACACAAATTTCCTGTTTGGTTGTGGAGATAGAATCTTTTTTTTTGGTGAAAGTTTGATTTCAGACACTTAAAAATTGAAATTGTCATGTATTATTAGGCATGGCAGGCATTAGCAAAACATCTCAATCAAGTATTAATTATTTTACTTTGTCAATGTTAATTCATTGTGTATGCTATTCACCTGTTTGCCTTGCTTTTTAAAAGAATGACACAAAAAAGGAAAGCATTTGTAAAGTATTAGTTAATTTTTTTTTATATAATCTTAGACGAGATGTTTAGTGAATATTTGTCATAAATTCTTCTTTAACTTGATCAAATCTGTCATATTTTATTTAAAACGTGTTAAGTATATTTGTGTTACGTTTTAAATGTTTATCATGACTGTTTTAAATTGTGTTCATCTGCAGCCAATGAATGGTAGGCTAGCGGTGCACATTTGTATTTGTTTAATTTTTTTCCATTGATTAATGCTCATTTAATTTATATTTCCCTATAGATATATACTTAATAAAGTGTTAGTTTTGTTTAAAAAACAACTTATTGTTTATTAATGTTCTAACTTCTGAATAAAATATGAATCGCTGTTTGTTTCCATTTAAATCAAAGAAGCGACATACCACGCCTACAAAAAAGTAGTTCTCAGAATGGGCGGGGCTAAAACATGGAACGCTAAAAAAATTCATTGAGTAAACCAAATATGGGCGGAGTTTTAAAACGGATATTGATGGGCGGAGCTTAAAACTGTTATCGGATGGGTATCCGATAACACTTTAAAATATCATGTCAGCGTCTCCAACGTAAATGCGCTGTCGTGGCATAATAAATATCAATACGCTCTTGAAATGCGTTTCACATATTAATTGTTGATACGAAAATGAGCAATTTTGAACAAAATAAAATGAACATTTTAGAAATACAGAAAATAAAAGAGGATTTTCAAATGAATGGATTGCTTTCCAAAATATAGAGACATTAGAATGAAAGAGTTAGTTTGACAGAATACATAGACCGTGTAGACACCTGGAAATCAAACTTGTATAGAAATAAAGCCGGTTCCTATCGCTTTGTCATTTTTCCTCGACAGCTGTATGTCGATGTTTGCCTTATTTAGCGAGTTTTGTAATTTTTCCTAGAACATAAAACGTAAATAAATTGAGATTCAACGATGTCAATATGGTTAATTTAACACTGAAAGTCAATATCAAAATTAATAAGTTTGAAATGTTGCATTTAAACCATTTCAAAAATATTGAAACAGAAATAGCAACGGAACCGATCAGTTTGAAATACTTACCTTTTATCGATGGTTGTTTATAAGGTAACAACTATTAAGTGCAAACACTATCAAATCCTGAAAGATAATCGAAAACGTATATATACGAGTTAAGTTATTTAAAGAATAGATTAATCGACATGCCAACTGGTATAATACAGCTAACATCTCTTTAATATGTTTTAATTAACCGTGTACGTGCTAAACACGCACGTTATGTGACACTGATTTATCCCACAGATAGACCGTTGATATGATGCATGTTTTATAGATCGTAGCCCAATGGGATGTATTTAGTTCATTGATTATTGCACCATGCTGACATGTCCTTGTTTTATTACCATATCCTTGATACAAAGATATAAGCAACATGCTCAAGGGATAAAACTGATTGAAGCTGTCTGGTATGCGTTCAAATATGACAGTATTATGTTATGTTCATTGCATGATTTGAAAGTGCTGATGGGCGCTATAACGTGTTGTAAAACATCACTTCAGGAAATATGAAGAGATTCAATTGGACATCGAAAGTTCTAGTTAATTAATAAAAAATGTGTAAAAACAAGTGTTTTGGGGTAATTCTAGTAGACAAATCCATGCCGCAATAAGAAAAGTAAACGGGACCACCTGGTCCCAAAACATTCGTTATATCGTGTCGCAGTAAATACTGGGGGTAGATCTACGCAAATTACTGGCGTAAGTAAGAAATATATAATCTGGTGTTCCAAATGTCTGTAATTGCTTCGCATCGAGCGGTTACTCAGCCATCAAACAGAATAAGCGCCACACACGTACACTTGCGTCATGTGAATCTCATTGCGGAACTAGAATGACGTTTCAGTTTAAAACAACAATAATTTAAATAGTTTTTTTTTTGCTTAAATATGTATTTTAACCTTGTTAGTACGCTGACGTTAATGGTCTACGCTCGCAACCGATATTTATTTTCTGAGCAATGATCACATTTAGTGTAATAATCTTTGGTAATTGTAAAACACGATCTATATGTCTTCACTTGCATACACTTAACATTTAAATATAATTATAAGTTAACAGATTACAAAAAATACGTTTTCGTCCGAAATCTGACATATTAAATCATAAATTAAACCTAATGGACTCGTGATGAAGGCGGGTACACTTATATTAAAATTCTATAATCGTGCACAGGAATTATAAAATTGTATTTTTATATTTTCATTACATGTGCATATCAATGATGTTTATCGGCAATTGCAAGATGGAAAATGTACAAGCGAAATATGTTGGTGCCTTCAACGGTGATGGCCACAAACAAGCCTTGTCATAGGGCCGGTTGTGAAATTCAACTCGCATTACCAATATTGCTCGCTATTACGGACAGGTAGGCATAACCTTTAACTCAAACATACTCATCTTAATGGACTTATTGCCACAAATCAAACAATATACCAAAACATCGCATAAAGTCGTGTTCACCTATATTCAGCTGGTTTTACTGCATCATCATGTTAGTTACTGTTGGAGCGTTATGTACCTAATGGCATTTATATGATGCATGTATTTTGTTGTGTAATGAACCCATACATTTGCTGTGATTATGGTTTATAAGTTTCATCCAAACACACAACGACACAGAAGAAATGTTGTTGTTTTATGTCAGTTACAATTAGATTGCCGTTTGGTTTGATTGATTGACGTTACCAACGAGAACACGGAGCAGTCACTGAACAGAAATATTTGCATAAACGACAGCAATTTGATGTATTCAGTGACCAAATACTTTACATGACTGTTCACGACCATAACAAATAATGCATTAATTCCAAACATAAACAAAGCATTATACTGAACAACGATAATAGTATGTCATCATGGCGTCATGAAGATATACCCGGTATACATTGTAGACGTTCTTCGAAAGTCCGGTTTGTCAAACAGTTATATACGGAATGAGATGTCACACTGTGAGATACGTAATTTGTATATGTTGTTTGTTAAGATGTTAACCGTGTAACTGTACAATTGTTTTAAAATGTATTTTGTGGTCAAAATGATAAGTGTTGATCAATATTTCTGAGATATTCAGCAATGCGTCTAAAGTGACATTCTTATACAACATTCTCCTCCTTCACAAACACGTATGGTATTTGAACCACGATTACCAAATCTTTAATAAATATTGTTCTTTGATTGAGTACGTGTTTTTCATATAAAAACATTTTTCATTCATAATCCGGAAACATATTATTTACCCTCTATCCCACTTAATTTCTTTCAAAACAATGCAGAAATATGTAAATGGATAATTTTATATAACTGCGCAAAATGAACAAATCATTTAAATTGATACAACAATATTATTTGGTAATTTGTGATTGAGTAGTATGTATGTTTCTATAGTAAATCAACGAAAATATCACATGGTATTGAAATTAAAAAATATATAGATTCTCTATTTATCTAAATGAGAAAAGTTGCAAAATGAATATGTGTAAATAATACGTGACATTTTTCTGAAAGCAATTCATGTGTAATTACCAATTTATTATAAATATTTGAGTCGTACGGTAAAATCACACAAGACTATAATCAATGCGTAAACATTTTGCTAGTTATATCTACTTTAATAAACGATATGTATACTTATTACCTATTTCATATTTGAGATTACGAATGCCACGATTATATAGCAACATCTATTCAAAACTTAATTAATTATACCAAGTGCATAACAAAAAGACACATTTATATGCTGGACATTTGAATGAGCAGACGTTAAAATGGTACACACATATACTCCTAGTTTTATATCAGCAGGATTCATGTCTTTAACTAAAAACTGTTGGTTTTTTTTTCAATATATATTTTCGAGTGTATGTTTCGATCGTAAGAAATGACGTATGGTCACCGTTCGTCAACACATAATTACCCCGAATTACAAAATTATACCATAGCATCAGAAGTCTATTAAATTATTATCGTAATAAGAAAGTATTTTCGGGGCGAGTTCCTTCTGCAATTCGCCCCATAGGTAACATAATATACGTTTACCAAAGAAAAAAGTCCGTTACTGCAACTAACCACTCTGCATCCAGATTCTGCATTCGGAAACAAAATAACATCCCTTTGGACAAGACTATTATGTTGACTTTTTTACCTTGGCCCCTGGTTGACATTGACCTTTAGTATCCAATTGCTCAAAAACTGATACTAAATGGATTAACTTTATACCTTGACACACACGGATGCATGTGTACTTCAGCAAGAATGATCCAGAAACCTTACTGTTCTAACTAAAAATTACTGCAATATTTGTTTTTATCAAATTTATGTCAAGTTTTGAACTGGGTTGACTTTTTTATCTAGACCCCTGGTGACATTGACCTTTAGTATCCAATATCTAAAAAAAATAGCATTTGCCGTACCTTACTTGATACTGACTGGATTCACTTTATATGACCCACACGGAGGCCCGTGTACTTAGGCAAGAACGGTCCAGAAACCTTACTGTATTAATTAGAAATTACTGCAATGCCTGTCTTTATCAAATCTATGTCAAGTTTAGAACTGAGTATGTGTATTACATCTACGCAGTTTAGCTATCAATTGACAAATACGACAATGACTTGCTTTAATCAAAGTACTGACAGTACTGGTGTGACGATGCTTTTGAGGAGGATTGATATAAAAGCATCTATTTAAGTTTATCTACATCACCACAATTGTGTATGTGAGTACGACAATTTTGGGTAGGAAAAAATGGGTACGAACATTTTGGGTACAAAAAATAATGCCAAAAAAAATAAGTACGTGAAAAGATTTGGTTACGAAAAAGATAAAATTTGGTTACGAGCAAAAATTTGTCTACGAAAAAAAATTGGGTACGAAAAATGTAGGGCACGAAAAAAAATTGGGGTTACGGGGAAGTAGTACCCGTGGGGAACTTGATCCTTTCAGCGAAACTGAGAGGCGGGTTACATTCTCGATCAAATATAACAAGAAATATCTTTAAAAAGGTATTTGACGTGTATTTTCTGTACCATTTATCTTAAAAAACTGTCTGTTACAGTAAAACGTTTGTGGGTTATAACATTACGTTTCAGCATATAAATTCAAAATTGACATGCTCTTTAATTACACCATGCTCTTTAATTTCACATGTATATCATACCAAACTTTATATTTCGTTGTTTCCATTCCTAAATTAATGATGCTATGTGTACGGACGTGATTTCACAATCCCATGTGCATGAACATATACGTTTTCTCTTTTGATTATCGTTCTTTTTCTCTAATTCAATAAGCTTAGGCATGTTTGTTCGTTAAGTACGGCAATAATTTCATGATGAATCCCGATCGAAAGTGGTTATGAGCACATAGTCGTAAGAGCACTTGAAAACGTGATTTCGCCCACGAACACATGCTAAGGTTAACTAAATCTCCGCGATATGACCTAATATGTGTTTAAAACAGCAAACAATATCCAACAAACGAATGAATTGTCAAACATAGTATGTGCACTAATGTGGCTCTGTAATTTATGTTTGAAAAGTTTATAAAATATGCAAAATGAGAAAGCACGCAGAAGAGCGAGTATCACAGTAATGATACGGCTTTTATGCTGTTTATATACCATAGTCGATACAACATTTACAAATGGCAGGTTCGTAATAATTCGTTTTCTTTACACTCATGATCGCGTTGAAAGTTAATTTTACTCGTTTTAATTCGCAATTTATATACTGAATCACGACAAATGTCAAATAAAATACAGAAAATGCATAGTTGTTTCATTGATCTATAAACATATAATGGATTGAATATAACAGATTTAAAATTAACGTTTTCAAACTATTATTAAATATTTTCCCAGAATATGCTGTCCTATGTATTGCTGAGCTTCTTATACCTTTATCAATGATAATCAGCGAGGTATGCCAATAAGAAAAATCGAGACATCTCAATCGGACTGGCTCGGTCTTTTACATAGGTTGCCATTGTGAAGATTTTTTTTCATGATATGATAACTTCGCAGCATCGTCAAAAAGCAGCATTTACATTTAACACCAATAGCTAAGTCATATAATGTTGACAGCCTGTCACCCTTCCTTACTTTAATGTGTTTTTTTAAACAAAGGTAATTGGTTGGCATCACGGTGTATAGTGTTTTCACGACCACTAAATTTGAGCAAAATCGCCCCACCAGTACTATGAGTACTTTGATTTATATTGTATTATAATTACCGTTAATTACATGCATGGTCATTTTTGCTGGACAAATCGACTTCTCTAACACATTTATGGTACAGTAACATGGTGCTCTTAAATGAATGTCAATGTGTACAATTTACTAACAAATTATATCTAGCACTATCGAAAAGTTTCACTTTTAAATAAACGGTTATATGTTAACGCCAAGAGAGATCCTTCATTCCGACATATTCAAGTCGATACATCATCTGCAGAAAATATTTCAAAGAGCATCTCCTCTGTTTAAATCAATCTTAAAAACAGTTGTTGTGCACAACAGAAAAGTATGCATGGCAAAAATAGAATGAACATTTGATGGTATGTTGTTTTCTTTAAAGTGATATACATATGAGTTTCGTTACTTCAACTAAGTATTGGCTTTTGTGCGCTCATTTTAAAGATAATTTAGTGTACAAATACAAATGCGCATACTTTTAAAACATGTGTTTAAGCGACGAAGACGATTGTTAAAACTGTTCAGCATATCTTTATTCAGATTGAACGTGTCAAGTAATTGGAACAATTACTATCCGTTTTATCTTAAATATATTTTACTTATGTTTATAGGTTATGAATTATCTTAAAATTCAGTACGCATTTGCAATCAAGTGAAATTAAACATTATTTGCAACCATTTACTACATAACGACACAAATACGAAGCTACAATAGTCATTCGTTAGGATGCATTTAAATACAATCCCTTGCTCTTTGCTGTAAAAATAATTATTTTGTATCTTCTGGTTTTCTTTGTCTTCAGAAAGCGTTAAGTATTCCGTTAATTGAGTTTGGAGTATGATACCTATCACTGCCTGTTTGTTCCATAATTTAACATAAAGCGTAGGTAAATTCATGTTCATAAGTGCATCTGTCATTATGTAACAAGTATGCACAAATTGACAAAAAATGACAAATATATACGATTATTTTACAATTATTATTATTTACATATTTTAACAAAAATCAGCTTTCAAACATAATTGGTTAATACATACTGTTAACTTGCATTCAGAACGTTCATATTGATTATGGTTTGCACTTGAGTATCCGTTTACGGTTTCTATTTCAGAACATCCATCTCTCCGCTGGATACATTAATTTCAGATCGCATCTTTTCAATTGTCTGTTTTAATGTTTGTATATTTGTTATTAACTCCTTATTATAAGAGAGCATTTTACAAGAGATATTTACGTTGTATGTTTTCTCATCACTTGAGACTGCCTAAAATCATTGCGAGAAGGGAAGGTTGATCCAGAGACGTGACAGCTGGTTTATGTTAGGTTAACTGTTATAATGGAATTTCCAGATAGAAGCCACATGCAAATGACTCCTTAAACATTAGATCCTTTGACAGTTACAAAAACCCAGTATGTGTATTTACATAGATTGTATGTTGTAACCATGTTAATTGAAGACCAAAAATCTAATTGAGTTACTAATTATTTCCCATTATCGTCCATACATGCATTAGAAACAACAGAACGCAACCTAAATATATTCGTTGTAATGCATAATGAACATTTAAAGCTTTGAGCGTCAATAGTATTACTTAATCATTTTAATTTATTAAACATAAACATAAATGCGTTACTCAACATAAATAATTGAAGTAAAGACAAGTATTACACATACATGAGTTCGTAGTATTCGTGAGAATAACCCTTAACCATCAAATTTACTATATTTGTTGATATTCTGCATGTTTATTTAGTTTATATTAACTGTAATAAAATTAATATGTATTTTAAGACACAAATGTGTATTGATTCATAAATTTGACCTGACAACGCCTTAAAGCTATCGTTTCATGGGATTCATGTCAACATAGGCTATCGTTCTACTTTTATAATATCATAAGAACTACACAAACACCCAGTAACAGAGATTCGTCGTACACACATGGCTATTAATTTCTGGAAATTTGCATAAACGGCACCGGAAAAACTTTGCGAAACCGAAATTTCGCAAACTTAAGTACCCTTTTTCTTGAAGGTTTGCTTATTTGTGATAAAGTATAAGATAAAAGTCTAACTTGTGATTAATAATTGGTTATTTTTGCTTGTTAAATGCGTTTTCCTCACTATGAAACTTTATTTGCAAAGTTGGGGTTCCCATGGGATTTTTTGTAATATCCATGGGATTTTTCATTATCCCATGGGAATTTTGGTTTCTCCCATGGGATTTTTCTCCAGCTTTTTTTATGGGAGAAAAATCCCATGGGATTTTCAAAAACATAAACACGTTCGTTTGTGCTTAGTTATCGATTTTAAGCATTGTTAAAGCATTTGTGCTTATTTTCGTTCAATTTACTTTGATAGAAAAAAAATCCCATTTTTTTATGGGAAAAAAAATCCCATGGATTTTTTTCTGATTTTTAGAGATTTATTCATGTAACCTTCAGAAACACTACCTTTTTAACAAATGATGAGCATTTCTCGCGATTCAATGCGTTATACTCGTGTTTTTAAAATAATAAAAAATCCATGGGATTTTTTTGTCCCATGGGATTTTTTTGTCCCATGGGATTTTTTTTTTCCCATAGGATTTTTTTTCCAATGGGATTTTTTTTTAAGGTATAAGTTTCTAAAGTATATAATAATAATAATCATAATAATATAATAATATAATAATAATAATAATAATAATAATAATAATAATAATAATAATAATAATCGTGCTCAATATGATGAATTTGTACTTTTAAGCGACTAACATTTTTATTCGAGCCGATCGTCGAGTCCCGAATGGTGAGTTTTTAGAGCAAGTTACCAGTACAAATAAATCTCACTTTGAGAGAACGCTACCGTACTATAAAATAATCTTGATAATAAGTCATATCATTTCTCGACAGAAATGAAAAACAGTATCCATATTGATGTCAGCAATGTCCCCTGCTATGATAAATATTGACAAAATGAAAAACCTTTGACAATAATTCCGTGTCGAATACGATTAGATATTATAGCAATCAAATTCATATAAGCATTGATAAGATAATTTGCGAAAATGGTCTTATGTCAAATACGGCAAGCGTAGCTCCATTCCATAATGTCCGGTATTAATTCCGTCAAGTTTCGTGGTCGAATTATAGCATAATAATCATTTTCACATACGCGAATCATATGAGTTTCCCTACAATATTGTGTTTAAAATTTCTGTTACACTAATGTGCGATGATGAAAAGGGGATTTCGGTAATTTCCATCGCCCGCCCTAGTACCGAAATCCCCATATCTACGCCTTAAAGGGTCAATAGGTCATCGGTATGACTGGTTTTTTTGACTTCACATGAATGTTTAAGGTGCAAAAAAATGATATTAATTTTAATAATTAAGCAATCTTGACAGCATTAAGTTGCATCTCAGTGGGGATTTCGGTAATTCTACACTAGAACTTAAACGCGCGCCGGTACCGAAATCCTGCTGTACAAACCTTCAAGTGTCAACAAAATTATTATAGTGTTTTTTTTTCATTAGCAACCAGTGACATGTATTATCTCCCATTCGGTTACTTCTTTTGGAAAATAATTAGCGGGGATTCGGTACTGCTACATTCGTACGCCCAGAGCCGAAATCACCCATGTTTACGCCAATCCCCCATATTACGCCTAAAGGGTCTATATGTCATTATGTTTGGGTTTTTGGCTTTGCATTAATGTTGATTTGTACACAATCATATTAGTGTTAATCATTTAAACACTCTTATCAGAATATTTTTTCCATTATTAAATAGTTTATTAATGTGAAAAATGTGTAAACGAATGTAAAAAAGGTTAAAATGTACATTTAAAACATTGGTTACACAAAAGTATATGTAAATATAACATGACATAGTATAATAAGTCTTCAGAAAGTATTTTCCAAACAAATCTGATGAAACAAATGATATCGTACTACCTTATTTACAATATGCTATACACTTTTGCAATTTAGTTATCAATGTTTAATCAAAGCATAACTCAGGATAATATGTTGCCTCTTAGCGGGGATTTCGGTAATTCTTAACAAGCACATAAACCCGCGCCGGGTACCGAAATCCCGCTGTACAAACCTTCAAGTGTAAAAAAATACTGATTTAGGTTTAAATAAAGGGAACAATAGTATTTTTGGCCACCAAAAAGCACGTCCGCGTCAACAAAACGATTGAAATTATGTCAGAAACCCAGCTTTCATTGTATATATTGCAATACACCATCGGCCGCCGAGAGCGGGAAAACTGCGCTTGGCCGCTAAACAATGTGGATTGCATCAAATTAAATGTCAATTTTCGATTTTATTACAAAATAAACACTGCCTTCTTATAAATATGTCAAGCACGTACACTTAACAAAAAAATCGATATATCTTTATGTAATGTAGAAAAGTAAAGCGCTTTATATATAACAATGTTTATAATGTCTCTCTGGTTGAGAAAAAAACTAAACAAAACCATGTAGAACCATATATGTTTTTCATAATTAAAATTTTTTTTTTAATGATGCACGTGATGTTTTATAATTGATATAAGTTCACGTGTCATTGAACGAGTTAAGGGAGAGATGCCGAATTAAATTACACATAATTAAAAAATGATACTATACTGTCAGCTTGATTTATAAATTGTGTTCCATCGCGCCAATATATTCATTGTTCCATGAAATTGTGTATAAAAGCAAAACGATTGAAATTATATCAGAAATCCTGCTTTTCACATGAAATGATCTTTAACACTTTATTTATTCCAATCAGGTAATTAATAATAATAGGGGAAGTCTATACTGTGTATTAGAAACTTGTTGTGGGTGATCCCTATCTTATCCGCTCAATACACATCCACCTGGCTACTGTACAGAAAAAATTAGATTTACTTCCAAAATAACTGATTTCATTAATTGCTAACTTGTTGTCTACATTTTAAATTAACGACGATAATGGATCAACATCACCGTTGCACAATTATTAAGGTTCACAGTAATCTGTACTTTAAATAGATAGCCTAATTAAAGACGGTGCTAATAAAGAACAAAGCGTGTGAATGTGGATATTAAGAAATTAGATCCTTTTTTGCATGACACTGGCAGTATATCATTTATCTTATATAAATAAGCCACATTTAAGACATGAATATAATTAAAATAAGACACATTTGCATCTTTCATTTCTTGAAAAAAAAAATAAGCACGCAGTCACATATAAATAAGATACATTGAAGACACAGAAAAAATATAATAAGACACATTTGCATGCTTTCACTAAATTTTCTTAAAAAAACATGTGAAACTGAAGAAAAACATTTATTACTGACACATTATTCTAAAAGTCGACTGACAACTTAAGTTCAAAGAGGGATTTACAATTAAATAAGATCCATTTTCGCATGATGCTGGTTGTAGAGCAAGCAATACATTTCTTACTGACACATTATTCTAAAGTCGGACAGGCAACATAAATTCAAAGAGGGAACCACAATTAAATAAGATCAATTTTCGCATGATACTGGTTGTATAGCAAGTAGTCACATATTAATTACAGCTTTGCATTAGGTTGCAATAATTTTGTTAAGTGCGCGTGCTTCTGAACGTTGCGTTAAGCGAGAGTGTTGTCATTTTGTTAGTTTTATATTTTGGTATTATGTATGATTCTTGCTTGTTTTGAATTTGAAATAAACGCTTTCTGGCAAATAAGCATCGTCTTAATTTTAATACAAATAATGAACATTTGACATACAAAATGTCCAAGTAACATACCGGCAATAACATTATATATATGTTAATTTCTGTGCATGTTTTATAGCGAAATTATAGCCGACATCGGCAGTTAGGGAAATTTAGTGACACACTTTAACACACAAACTGCATGATAGTTCTTTTTTTCATATGATATTCCCCTGGTGCTTACCGGTGTATTGGTGCAGTTGATAACCCGACCGGGGACACAGTAGGGTGCTAATACACACGTGTATCGTGTTCAATACAATCGTCTTAATTTTAATACAAATAATGAACATTGGACATACAAAATGTCCAATAACATATCGGCATTAACATATATATATGTTAATTTCTTTGCATGTTTACTACCGAAATTATAGCCGACATCGGCAGTTAGGGAAATTTTTGTGACACACTTTAACAATCAAACATGCATGATAGTTCTTTTGTCATATGATATTCCCCTGGTTGCTTACCGGTGATTGTGCAGTTGATTAACCCGCGGGACTACAGTAGGTGCTAATACACACGTGTATCGTGTTTCAATACCCGATCCATGCTACAACGTGTAAGACACGGGAATTTCGGTAATTCTAACTTTTTAAGCTTGCGCACCTCTAATGGGCACATATCCAAATATAATTTAATTAATTATTTTCCTAATCAGCATCATTGCACTAAACTACATGCAAATTTGTAGGTAGCTTTCCATGCTTAAAAAAAAATAAACCGATTTTTTCAAAACCACCCTCACGCTCGGCTTTTGTCCAGTTTATTTTCACCCCTGGGGTATATAAAAGTTCCATAATTCATTCAAATTTTCAAATATGGGCATGCAGTTGGTGTGTACAGATGCAGTAAAGGTGTTTAAAGTTAAAACAAGATGAAATAAGTATTCTTTTACAGACATTTATTTTCACAAATTTTAATCTATGGAATAGCGCCATGAAATGTAAGTGGTTTCAGCCAAGTAAAAATTGGGTCGGTTAAAAACAAAGTGTCATAAAATTCAAAATAGTATCATTTAAGTTATATTTTAAATTAAGTTTTATAGAAACACTATATACAGCAAAAATACCAAAAAATAAACAGATTTACCGTTTACTTTTTGAAATAAAATGCAACATGCATCATTCGTATTTTCAGCAGTAAATTAATCAATTTAGCCATAACGTTGTTTTAATTTTAAAATTGAAGGATGTGCATACAATTTTCAACATATTTAACAATAAACATAGCTTATGTGCTATATTAAATCAAATTACGTTAGAAAAGAAATAAAACGCGTCCGCAAAAGTATGCGATGTCGGCAGGAATCGAACCTGCGCGGGAAAATCCAAAAGATTTCAATTTCATCGCCTTACCCACTCGGCCCACGACAACTTTACATCTGTGTAACCTTAAATTAGATATATATAAGTAAACAGGTAAAAAGGCTCGCTCGATCTTGAAGAAATCGCGAAATCGTATTTTTCAGATGATAATTGGATCAAAGTCAATATTTATAGTGAAAATAATGTAATCTAAATGAATAAGTTAAAACATATATCAAAATTCGAAGTTTGAAAAAAAATAAAATGCATCTCTCGGAAATAAGCGATCATTGAAGATCGGCAATGGCTTATGTATGAAGTGAAAGGACAGTTGAAAGTTTCCATTTTGCACGTTAATGATTCTGATAATATGGTGACAAAGGCAGCAGTCCTATGCAGTATTGTGTTTGACCGGAGAGTAGCGTGATCTGTGTCGGTGTTGGGCGCTCTGAGGGCGCAATCCGGCTACATAGGTACATAGAAACCTCTTGTGGCTATAGTCATGGATCGGGTTCGGCAGACAGGGAACATGTAAATTTTTCGGCGTTAGCTGTATACGCCAGCTTTTCACCTTAGCCTGACCTTTGTTAGCGTCCAATAGAATTCAAATAAAACTTCCCGCGGCCAAGTACAGATGAATACACTTCATTGACTGCATTGGCTGATTTGAGAATACGACCAGAACATTGGAAACATGTCCGCGTCTTTGGAAACTGTTTTTACTGCGTGTTCAGCATGAAACAATTTTATATCTAATGAAAAGGCTTAATAGATAGAACAGTTTTACACTCAATCTCGACATCAATACAGTTTGTGCGTCCACCTTTTATTTTCGAAAGATTTTCAGCGCGAGAACGTTTGCATTTAAAGGCTATGTTCTCATATTAGTACTAACTTCCATATTCCTGTCAACATGTTAACATGTTAAGTATAGAGAGCAGTGTAAGCGAAGACTCACTTAATGCATTGCATTCAACTCGCGAGGTATATCGGGTCAATTGCGGCCACTGTGTGTGAATGTCAGAGTTTACATACAGGTCATCGCTGCGTCTCTACCCTATGTGCGATCGGAGTCGCGGCCAGGAAAATAATCGTTACATAATAAAGACGCTATAGCGTGAACTAGGTGAACTGGAATTTTCTTTAGACCAGACAGATGTTAAATGAAGATATCCAGCATATGGTATGTCAATAACAGATTCTTAATGTGTTTTACACAATACCATGATAAATATTATTTTTAATTAATTTAACAAGAATTATGCCATCATATTGTCTAATGAATTAAGCATGAGCGCAATGATTCTCGATACTGTTAATAATCGAATCAAATAGCACCGCCAGACAAACCACTAAAACAGGTTGTTCGAAGAACGCGCGTATAATATTTAAAATATGTACGGATACTTCGCGTGTGGCCGGTTGACTCATATGTTTCACTTCCATTCTTCTTTTGGTTTCTGTTTTGTATCTATACGTTATGACCAGCAATATGTAATAATGTAAAATAAGCCGCGAAAACTCCCGCGTATCATCCCGTACTGCGTTTGCTGCAGCTAAGAACTGCACAGAAAAAGACATTCGCTATCTTTGATCTCATTCATTGAAGTCTTTACCTATCATTAACTGCAACCACAATCAACGCCGTATATCTTTTTTAAAGATATTCTTGTTATATGTATGTTTTATATCTTAATTACCCTAAACGTATATTTATCCTGGTTACTTATTTACTGAGGTATGAGGTTAGTCGCAATGATTGTAGATACGTTGTACTATATTTAGTAAGTATTTGGAGGACGAGTGGCACGGGCACGCGCTTTAATATCACTTATGCAAGGAACGCGTTTGTTTATATACGTATTTTTGATATTCCGATAGGCTTAAGGGAGGTAACTTATTCAAGTAAAACGCGATATTTTTGCAATGCCTTTTATAACTCTTGTTTAATTAATTACCTACGGAATATACAGCTAAATTTAAGATGATTTTTACCAGAAAAAATTCGGAGAAAGATATATTGAGATTTTGATAGTCCATAGAATGCGAGTTCTCTCATATATATTTTCTATTGCAGGGGAGGTAATTTAAAAAATTTAAAGTCTCCGATTTGGTCCTTTGTTGTATCTATTACGTTTATTTTCAAGCTTATGGCGATTAAAAAATTAATTATTATTAGTATATGCTCACATGGATATTGGGTACGGATATATCGTGTTCATATAACTGTTACTACATCCATTTCATTCATCATTCAGGCGGGCTACACAAATCTCGTGAAGAGGCCAGTAGGACCTGTAAACAAACTCTCATACACACACTCTTCACTCATCGTGGCGCTCTCGCATGTCTGAGGCGATATATAAGATCGATGTCATATATAATACTGTATTCGCTGGTATTTTCGGTTGATATGTTTGATTGCTTAGGACGCAATGAATATAGTGTATTTATATTTAATCGAAGTGAGCACATTGTTGTTTCTGGCGGTATTCAATTTCTGGTAATAGTTTCGCGATTAAAGACGTCGGTTCTCGGTTAGGTGTGGAATGTTCTTATTTGTTAATGTGCCAAGTGCTTAAATGCGGTTTATCGCACTTTATTAGTCGGCGTTTCAAGAGAATGGGTAATAAATGCAAATCAGTAGGTGCTTAGAAGACTTAAAGTACGGCAAGAACCCACAACTCACTCTGCTAGGAACGATTACCACTGCCTGTCTGCAGTAAACGCCATTGGCCAGTCTAGTGTTTATCATTAAAATATGCACATATTGGCTGCTTTCATGGAAAACGAGGCTTAATGCACGTCAAATAAGATTAGCCTGTGCACAATGATAAGCATATGCCAATGCGAACAAGCTAATCAAGGACGACAACAGCGAACAACTAAAGTGCCTTCAGCGCTTTGATTTATAATATACATTATGTCCTATGTTATATGGCGTATAGCTACTAATATATGTGTGTATAAAATATGTTAACCGTCTTTATTTTTTAAATAAATGAAATCATACTGAAACTCTACGAATTGAGGATTTACATGTTTTTATGAGCTGTCAAAGATTATTACAAACAACAATTATTATCTTTTTTAATGCAGACACTTTAAAAGACTGTGGGTGCGGACCCAGGATCCTGCGATAATCAAACGGAAGGTACTTTAGGTACTTAAGCTACGTTGAAGAAACTCGGACATTGTTGACGCCCTGTCTTCAATAAATACTGTTTTGAGTGAGGTTAAACTTACAAATGTATTTGTTAGCCAATTGACGTGTATCGTGGTATTTGAAATTATTTTTAAAATAACTGGGGCTAAGCATTGGTTTCGGTAGAAAAGTACTGCAACAATTTCGCTAGATTTGAAACACATTTTAACACTCCGCATTATGATTTTTTGATTCAATTTTCATATTTATACCAAGTGAGTTTCCATTTGACCGCCTTGCGGATACAGATCCATTAGCATGTGCTTGTGTATTATAATAACAATTAATGAGTTAATTTACTACTTACAGTATCGTTATTTTCATCAACATCATCGTTATCAACGTATCATGATCATCATCATCAACATAATCATCATCTCATCATTATCATCAACATCATTATCATCATCATCATCATCATCATCATCATCATCATCATCATCATCATCAGATCATCATCATCATCATCATCATCATCATCATCATCATCATCATCATCATCATCATCATCATCATCATCATCATCATCATCATCATCATCATCATCGTCATCATCATCGTCATCATCATCAATCATCATCATCATCATCATCATCAATCATCATCATCATCATCATCATCATCGTCGTCGTGGTCGTCGTCGTCGTCGTCGTCGTCGTCGTCGCCCTCGTCCTCGTCCTGCTCCTCCGCCTCCACCGCATCATCAGCAGCAGCATCGTCATCAGCAACAGCAGCAGCATTATCGTCACTATCACCAACAACATCGTTATGGTCGTCATCGTCGTGATCATCATCATCAGTGTCATCATCATCATCATCATCGTCATTGTTATCGTCGTTTTTCTCCTCCTCGTCGTCGTCATCGTCATCATCGTCGTCATCGTCATTCTCATCATGAACAATTTCAACACCGTAAAACCTATCGCTCAGCTCATTTTTGCAGTGAATTCGGATGTTATATCAAATCTTTTTGATTAATAGAGTTGTCTGCTTAATGTATTAATAACTAAATAATAATGTTGATAATATTGAAATAAATGGTTTCAATTTTATTTATCCGTTTAAGATGCAGTATTTGACCAAGTCAATTTGTCGCTAAAAGTAGTCATTACACATTCAATCCAAAAGCGTTACGAGTTGCTATTGAAACTATAATCGCATTCCGATAAAAATGGTGTCTGTATTAGGGCCTGTTTAATTTCTACGCTTAATTGCAATTCATAAAAATATGTTTAAGGGTACCGGTATATCTAGACACACTCTGTTATCCAAACAATCCTTGTGATCATAAACAAATAAACAATGAAATATAAATAAAATTAGATGATAAAAAATGGTATCTTCCTTTTTGCTGTTGCTAGTTATCAACAGAGTAGCAAACTTTTAAATATAAATTATATTCAATTCATAGCACGCTTAAAGATTTGAAGTTATCTAAATCTATAAGCACAAACATATTTATGTTTGTTAATACAAAGCTGTAGCAGTTTTCTGATTGCGCTTGAAAAGATGTGATTGTTGTTGTTGCATTAATAGTATCATTAGTTTGTATTTCCAGATTAGGTATTCCACCATACATTTTGTTTTTAATCAGATGTCTTATAATTGGCATTGCAATATTTCAATAACGAGTAATCAACACAATTGACTTTATGTATTTTTAATTGTTTATCCATATTATCATTAACACTTGAGGGAAAAATAAGCTGTGTCATTTTTTTATTTTTTATTTTACTTATGGTTCAGACAACTCTGCTTTTTACTATATGCAGTAATAATTATAAGTTTCCGTTCACTTAAAGATATTGTTTTTCGTGTTGGAAAATTTAAATACGAAAATATTTAGAGACAAGTGTGTTATGTTTGTTTGTCAATTATTTAATTGAAGTAGAAATAATACATCAGTGTACATAATTTTATTGTGTTGTTCCCTTCGTTCTTTACTTTAAAAATGCAACTTAACAGCTTTGCAATCAACTGAAATAATATATAAAAAGTAAAAACAATAAACGTTTGGCTTTCTTAATACGATATCATTTCAAACGCTGTTGGAAGGAACCATTGCTTATTAGAGGTTTACAAGGTATTTACCCAAGTACGCAAATGTAATGGTCGATTGCCCTTAGGCATGATTCTGTTTTATTACTTTAATCCGGTTGTAAAAATGCATGACCGAAGGGTCATCAGATAAGCAAAAACAGGGTCAAAATCTGATAAAATAGCGCTGTTTAAACTGACTGTACGAAAAATCCGTATGTCCGAAAATTTAGAATCATGAAAACATAAATATTTTGGCTTAAAAAGGAAATGTAAGAAAATTTAGAATGTAAGAGAAAATACGGTGGTTTTATGGTGGTTTAAATCGATTAGAAATAGCAAAACCTAAAGACTTATCTCAAGTGTGATTTTCAAAAGATTTTATATGAATGTACACACACGGTAAAACTAGTCTATTAAATGAAATACCTTCATTGGTTCTCATGTTTTAATATTTATTAAACATAGTATTTGTGAACACTTGTTGTTATATAATATTGAAATGTACACGCATACTGAACATAAAATCATTAGCATAACGGCTAAGTTGGTTTTTTACTAAGATTGCAATAGTGTTTTATTTATTATTATGAATCTTATGAGGATAATTTTGAAAGTATGACACAGAGTATCTGAAGAAGATATATACATAATCACATATGTTGTTGTTGTTGTGGTTATTGTTTCAAGATTTTTATGAGTATCATACATTTCAATGACGGAATAGCTATTAATTGTCATACAAACACCATAATTATTATTGGATTGCGGAGATTAAACAAATCGATTCCCTAGTAACTGATATAAACTGATACATTTTTGAGCGACAATTTGAAACTAAATCTAGTATTATTTCAATTTGATTATTTTAATTGCAGACTTTTTTTATTAACCCCAATTATTGTGTACGAAACGTTTCTTTTATTTAAATCGCTGAGTAACGAAGCATCAAGCTATTTTTTAATTAATTGACAGTGATCTTAATGTATGTCATAATATAAATTGAAATCAATCTTAATTAAAGCTTGAGCGGTTGGTTTGTAATAAGTTTTGTAAATGTTGCTGTAGGATATGTATGCACAATAAATACTAACGCTCTGGCATATTGTGATGGTGATTTGATTATATATTGCACAATGAATATGTGATGATGTTCTTGTGATAATATTGAGGCTATAATTAGTTTTTGAATTAAGCTAGCTAATTTCAAATAAGATACAAACACATCCCAATCCTAAAATTATCAGTAAGTTATAGTATTGTTTGCCTCTAGGCGCATAATTAATTGAAGGCCTAGTTTATCTGTTAATCCTCGCCCCATGTGGTGTCCCAGTGGGTACACTGATATTAATACACGATTGTATTGGTCCACAATTAAATCTCTTATAAAAACATGTCTCTCAGGTGACTGAAAAATGGCTGTGTAGATACAACCAAATACTACTACAACGGAGACTAAGATAACACATGTTACAATTAATTTGTCTTCCTTGCGTTCTTCTTATACGACAAACACTTCTAAAACAAAAAGCAAAAAGCCACTACTGCTACTGCTTCGGCTACTCTTACTGCTACTGCTACTGCTACTGCTGCCGCTGCCGCTGCCACTGCCACTTCCGCTGCCACTGCCGCTGCCACTGCCGCGGCCACTGCCACTGCCGCTGCCACTGCCGCTGCCAGGTGCTGCTGCTGCTGCTGCTACTGATAGTGCTACTGCTACTGCCACTGCTACTGCCACTGCCACTTGCCGCTGCCACTGCCGCTGCTGCTGTTGCTTCTGATAGTGCTACTGCTACTGCTGCTGCTGCTGCTCCTGCTGCTGTTGCTGCTGCTACTGTTTACTGCTACTGATACGGCTACTGATACTGCTTACTTCTACTGCTAGTGCTACTGCTACTGCTACTGCTACTGCTACTGATTCTGCTACTGCTACTGCTGCTGCTGCTACTGCTTGCTGCTGCTGCTACTGCTACTATTGATAATAATTCTCTTCTACTTCGCTTTCTAATATTGCTAGCGATGCTTCATATATTATTTTAAATGTATCATTTTGTTAAAACAGGAAAGAACTGTTATATATATTTTCTTAAAGGGATCTTTTCACGCTTTGGTAAATTGACAAAATTGAAAAAAGTTGTTTCAGATTCGTAAGTTTTCGTTTTAGTTATGATATTTGTGAGGATACAGTAATACTGGACATTTACCATGCTCTAATATAGCCATTATATGCATCTTTTGACGATTTTAAAACCTAACAATTATAAGCGTTGCAACGCGAAACGATTGAATAATTTGGGAGAGTTCTGTTTTGTCGTTAAATTTTGTGAAACTACGAAGAATGCTTATATAAGGTATAAATACGTCGAGAATGTGTACTCGGCGGAATAGCTCAGTAGGCATAAGCGTTTATACTACAGGACTCTGCCAGGACTCCAGGGGTCACTGGTTCGAACCCTGCTCCGGGCAATGTACATTTCCTTTTTTTTTTTTTTTTCTTGATTTTTTACTGGAGCTTTTATGATCCAATGTTTACATTTATCAATATAAAGCATTTAATGAATAAGTTTAAAAAAATGCCAAAAATCTGTGAAAAGGCCCCTTTAAAGGTGTAAAGAATCTAAACTTTTCTGCGATTAAAGTTTTATTTAACTGGATAGTATAGGGCCACATAACAGACGCTATTGTACTGATTTGTACTAAACAACATTTGTGTCATAATCAACAGTTTTAACATGCCGCAGTTTCCTTGGAAGGTTGACCTTTGATTGGAGTTATGTATAAAACATTAACAAGGTATTTGTTGACAGTTGTCCTGTCACAATTATATATTAGTTGAGCCAACGTGTGATAAAGATCCCCTTTGGGGTGGCGATAATACTATTTATATTGTTCAACAGTGGGAGACTGAGAAAACATATGTTACAATTAATTTGTCTACTTTGCCTGCTTCTTCTTTATATATTTTTCTGCTAATCGTTTAAGTTTAGTTTTAGTTAAGTAGGTATATCAATTTACATTTTTGATAGATATTTATTTGGATAGTAATAGTATGTTTTATTTGACTTGACATCATTGAACCGGTTTATTCATTGATAAGATCGGGATCTCCACAGGTGTTTAATCTCGATTGTTAGGTGGGGAGAAGGGTCCGAATGATAATGTTGTCGTCGGCTTACGAATCACATTTCACAAGTTTTAGACAAATATGCATACATTATAAACCTAATTTAAGTATTACATAGATAATAACTTATCTTTATTTTGATGAACTACGTTTAAGGTATAAAACTATAATTATCTATGTGTTGTGTGCCGCATACATACCATCTTGCTTTTTTAAATTTGATCACAACGGTCCGAAGTCATAAACATTCATTATGCATGGTTGCTAAAGCACAGTGTATACTAACTAACCTATGTTTATTGTTGTTTGCTAGGGTTATTATTATTATTATTTATTTATTTTTATTTGTTTTTGGGGGGGGGGGGTGGGATGGGGGCTTTTATAGAAGATTTCAACTAGTCCTTCAATAACGAAAAAAAATATTGTATAGGAATATAAAGAGTAATAGACAGCTTCATTCATGCTGTTTTCTATTATGGTGTTTTAACGCATATAATTATGTATGGTTGATGACAGCACATTGTATGCTATCGATGTTTATTGTTGTTGATGATGATGTTAAGTTGGTGTTGCTGTTGTTGTTAATGATGTTGAGGCGGAGGAGAGGAAGAAGAAGAAGATGATGATGAAGATGATGATGATGATGATGGTGGGTGGTGGTCAGTAGTGACGACGACGACGATGATGATGATTTTTGATTATGATAATGAGATTTGAATTAAATTAATGCGCAAAGATTTTTCTTTTTAGCGGCCAAATGCAGATATCTGCGCTCGGCCGCTGTAAGGGTTATGTAATATTTGCAATCTACATAGGAGTCAATAGCAGATACCAAGCACCATATGCTTATGAGAAACAAAAGCAAAATATTGGCAATCGCTGAAATCTCGAATATGACTTAATCATTTTATTTAAATGAAAACCGGTAACTATTTTTAAACGGGTTATTATATTGCAACAACTTAGCGGTGTTTATCCAAAAGACCATTGTTATAATTACAGGGACGTCAATAGGCCAAACTATTCAGGAAATATGATTTGAGTCGTCAAGGAATAGATTTTGAGATCAATGTACGTCCGATGAGATTTAAAGGGAGTTGGGGCGTAGGGACAGATTCGTTCGAGTACGCGATCATTTGAGAACAAATTATGTTGAAGCTTTATCGGAATTCCGGAAATTTGCGATCGGTACCGATTTTTCCTGGTTCTTTTTATTGATTCTGATAAGTTAGCGGCCGGCACGGACATGAATATTAACTGACGAAAAACCTCTTCGCTACTTTCCGAAAATCTTCGACATGTTGCAAATATCCGTAATATTCCGCATTGTACTCACCAGAAATTGCAACTAGAAAGACTACAATAATCAATTGCTACGGCTCGGGCGGGGATTTACCTTTTATCCCTGTAAGGGACCTAATGCCCCAGACTACCGGCTATTTTTTCCGGAATTCGAACTTGATACACTGGATATCCCTGAATTAAATATTTATATCCGCAATTTTGATCTCTAGAGTGCTGATGTTAGTATTGTATTTGACTGGAATGACTGTCGATTATGTGTTTTTAAGATTAAAACAAGCTTACGAAGAACTTTGTGTTTGCTTTTTTGTACGCTTTCTTTTAAAAATGTATTGTCCGCCACGGACGCAACAATTGACCAAATGTACCAGATTGTGGTCTCTTTAAAGTGCTATGTTTTTACTGCCGTGATATCTTTAACAAACTACACATATTGATCGTGGACGTTTTATATCTTATTGAATTTGTTTCCCCAAAATATGCTCTTCTATTAGTAGATGTTTAGGTGACGAAGTTATAATTATAGATTTTCACGGCCAAGAAACACTAGATAGGTCTTTGCAAAGAGAGCTGTTGGATATCGTGAATGCGTTCAATGTGGCCTGTTTATTTCAGAAAGCTATGTGCAATGTTTTATGGGGATTTCTATCAAATTGCCAATTGCAAAATTGATTAATCATTTCGGACCTACAAGCGGGGAACTTCTTCATTAAAAATTCAATGGGCTTTTAAGAAGTTCGTTGAAAGGCCAAAT
>NC_068356.1:105471185-105582922 GCF_020536995.1 Dreissena polymorpha | reverse complement strand
AAGGTAAAAATTATCTTATATTTGATTTGTGTTACTATTTATTTTATGCTCTCCGGTGGTTTATTGAGAAATATAAGTGAATGAAAACTGATAATTTCAATGTTTCAAACAGTGAAATTAACAGTGAAAAAAAATTGATAATTTTCACTTTTTACTGTGAAATGACGACATTTGTTTGACGAAATGACGTCATTATCCCACCGAAAATCTTTAGTTAACTCTTAACCAATATGTCCCGATTTTCGTTATTCCGTCTTGACAGAGTTGTCGTTCGTGCGGGTAGGTATACCTACTTCCGGTGTTAAGAAATACAATGGGGAAATACAACTGTTCCATCGTCAAATGCCTTAATTGTAGCGGTATAATAGGTACATTTTCAACAAAAGTAACATTACATAAATTGCCTAAAGACTCGTTGCAAGAAAAGCTTGGATGACAACAATTAGCCGGAAAATTGATTTCAAACGGCGTATACTCAAGTCTGTTCCGACCACTTTCGAGACGGAATCGGTCAAAACTCTGTTGACCGAAACAAAATTCCTACTGAAATATACCTCAGCGCAAAGTAGTAACAAAAATGAAAGAAAGCAGTGTATATTAAGACAGCCACTTTCAGAAAATATCCCTGTCACCTCTGCCCTACATTTCCATTCGTAAGTACCAGGCAGGTAGCATGTTTTGTAGTCATAATCCAAATTGTCCACATCATGTTCATACAACCATTATAGTTGCACTGTTATTAAAAAGCAATGCATGTCCCGCTAAATATATATATTATGTTTTATAAGTGAATGTAACAGCTGTAATAATAATCTAAACATATAGGCTTCGTATTTTAACTTTTCGGGATATTGGATATGAACTGTTGAAATTAACGAAAAATCTAAAAAATTGCGGGACATGCATTGATTTTCAAAAACAGCGCTAATAAAATGGTTATAATCTTTCTTGAAACATTTAAATGTAGCACTTCGATATCCTTTGTTCATTTGAATAAATACAATAACGTGCTTATGTTTACGTACCAATAAACTATAATATATAGTAAACAACAAATATAAGATATATTTACCTTGCATATTTAAAGTGGCCTTTTCACAGATTTTGGCATGTTTGAAGTTTGTCATAAATGCTTTATATTGTCAAATGTAAACATTAAATTTTAAAAGCTCCAGTAAAAAATCAAAAATAAATTTAAAAAAGGAAAAAAGTAGCCCTCAGCAGGGCTCGAAACAGTGACCCCCGGAATCCTAGAGTAAAAACGCATTAGCCAACTGAGCTATCTTACCAAGCATACATTTTATACCTTATATAAGCAATCATCGTAGTTTCACAAATTTACACGACAACAACAGAACTCTCCAAATAATTCAATCGTTTCGCGTTGCAACGCTTTATAATTTTTAGGTTTTTAAATCGTCAAACGATGCATATAATGGCTATATTAGAGCATGGAAAATGTTCAGTAATACTGACTTCTCACAAATATCATAACTAAACCGAAAATTTGCGAATCTGAAACAACTTTTTCAATTTTGTCAATTTACCAAAACCGTGAAAAGATCCATTTAATACATATTGTGTATTATTCATTTAACATTGAAATGAACAATGCAGAAAAAGTGTCGATATTGCTTATATTCGTCCATATCCGCACTTTTCGGTCATATCCGCGGATATGAGTCATATACGCATTTTAGACGGACCGCTTTTTACTCGGGATACTCGTGATACCTTCCCGAATGGGAGACAACTTTTAATTACGCAAAAACCCGAATATCTGGCAAGCAGTATAAAGTGGTAAAAGGTTCAACATTTTCGTAATTGTGGTTATAGTATAACTATCTTTTGAATTTTATTTTCTATTCATAAAATGCAAATATAGTAGATATAAATATATCGATTTATCATTCGAGCTTAAAATAGTGATCAATCATTTAGTAACACATTTCCGGTAACTACATATATTCTATTTCATGGCAATCCGCTTTATGCTACAAGCTCATCGGTTATCTGTAAATTCTAAGTTCTGAACTTCAATATGCTAAATGGTGTCGCTTACGAAACTAACGTAAAAACATTAGCTCTGACTAGAACTAGATCAGTGCTTAGCTCGTTCATGCGTTGTTGATGTTTTTTCTTCAATGTGTCTATGTTGCCAAATGTGAGTTATTTTATAAAGCTGTTTCTATTTTGTGCGCGTGTGAGCGCGTTTGTTAGTGTATTTTACTTCGTGAATTTGATAAAACGCTTTTCCATACACGAGATAGTTACTACAACCATTCGCGAGAATTATATAAACTTGTAGGTCGCTAATGCCGTTGATTTATCTGTAATTCACGTAAGAACAATTAAATTACTTAATATTAATACACAAATGTTATTTGTTAAACTTAATAATCTCGGCGTCGATTTTCTGCAGTTAAACTAGTTCGTTAAGGGCTACATTAGTTTGTTATTAAAAGCGGAATAATCTGGTCGTGCTCCTTAGCCTAGTAGTAACATTCTAACGCCAGAACTGTGGATTGGCAGGTTTGATATCACGCACGCTCAGCCTTAACCAACTAACTCGTCTTTCTCTTGTGGGATAGAGGTAGAATTATGCGGCTTGTTTCGTTAAAATTAAAGTGCAAGCATTACTTTAGCGTATTGATGTTAAGAATTGAGCAACACTTAACCAAAACGTCATTGCGAAAATGGAAATACAAAGCGCAAATAACAGTCAATTCGAAAATTAATAGGTTCAAAAATAAATTTACAATTTACACAATATTTTTATAAATAATGTATTTAGAAAAAAAAACGATTAAAACATACAAACGAAGTTAGTAAAATTTGAAAAACATTTGAACCCAGATAGCTCTTTAAAGCATTGCTATATGTGTTTAAGGAAAATGTGTGATTTGTTATCGAAGATGAAAACCCATACTTTTTTTATATAAATGTAACCAGTTATAATAAAATTGTAATATCGCATCTGTCAATATGTTTTTCTGTTTAATTTCGTGAATCTTTAATATAGCAACTTTCATCCAAACAAACCGCACTACGCAGATGTTTAACTGGAACATTTGAAAGATAATTAGTATTTGCGAATAACATGTTAAACAGTCAACTGAAAACAAACACAATTATACTTTATAGCAACACTTACGACATGTTATAGCCAGAATCGAGTCACAGAAGCTCTTCTTTATGCTCACACATTTATCGATGTCTTCAGTGTTAGCATTGCAAGTCAGGTTCAGATTAGATTTAATGTATGCAGTCACGTTGCGAGCGTTTGCCAGTCTGAAGAGCAAAAATCATTACTATCTCTCTAGAAACATAATAATGAATTGCAATACCCCGGCAAATATCACAGATTAAGTGCATCTGAAGAATATCTGAAAGCTTGTACCACCGCTGCGTTATTTACCCGTAATTGTATCCCAACATTCTACAGAACATTGTCGCGTGTTCATCCTTTCGTATTGGATGAAAGCATATATTTGACCAAGTTTTGTTTAAGTAGACCTCAACAGTCCCTGTATACATGTTCTTCTGATCCGTAAGACGCACTGGTGTATCTTTGATAGAAACAAGATTCATAAACGTATAGGGTTAATGTAAGTCATTTTAGAAAAGATGCTGCACAAGATTCATTCGAAGAAATGTATACAATAATGAAAAATAATATGAGCTGAAGTTCAATATACGTTGTCATCGATGCAAATATCGACACACGAGCACATACTGCATCTTATTAGCGCTGGATTCTTGCATTTAGTATTATAATCCCAATTCGAAGATGGACACATCTGATAGTCTTCCTCTGTACCGCTGCATAGGATATTATCTACTAATATATTGGTGGCGAATCCAGGCTTGAAGTACGGTTCCTTCACACTTCATAAACCCTGAACGTGTAAATTACTTAATGCCGTTATGCATCATCCGCATATACATATCAAATACGGTTGTAAGAACAACTTAATTGTACAAAATTGCAGTATACAATTTAACCTAACAACTTTATAAAAGCAACGAGTATTTTAATAAACAGTAAGTACAGTTATAACGTTTGATAAAACTAACGCGATTAATTTAGTCCGTTAAAATATAAGAAAGTATGAATGGCTTGTTGTGTTCGCCTTATCTAATCAAAGCGCTGAAGGCACTGAATTTGTTCGCTGTTGTATAATCTTAGACGCAACTCAGTTTTCAAAATTATGTTATAGCTTTTTATATCGCAAGTTTGAAATGACCACAACCCATTCAAATTTATCAAGAGTGTGTCTTAAACACAGGTCGAGATGTGTTGTTTTTTCAAATCATTGATACAGCTAATCAGTGTGCAAATGCTAATATTATTTGACATGCATTAAGCCCCGTTTTCCCTGAAAGCAGCCAATATGTACAGATTTCAATGATAAACACTAAACTGGCCTACGTTGTCTTACAAGCTGTTAAATACACACTATGTACTGTACCAGTGAGAACAGGCACATGCGGTGGTTAAAGCAGACGCTTTAAGCATTCTGTCGTCTGCTAAATTTTACTGGAGTAATCCACACAGGCAGTCACGGTTACGGTTCCTAGCGTAGCTAAGGCATACTGATTTGCAAAATTCGGTCTGCATTATTTGTGAGCTTACGCTCACAAATAAAAACTACTAACCTGGTGACATTAAACAGCATTTTGCACATAACAGCCTGGGTCTCTGCAGTTAAATTATCAGCACACATATAATCGCTAAGTCCGTTCTTCTGCACACGTGCATATCCCCCATGCTGAGTAAAACCGCCATCAATATTTATAGGAGACACTGAAAATATTTAATAAACATGTTCTCTTAAGAATGTAAAATAATGACGTAATGTTTTTATTTATTTAGTAAATATGAATTGGACATTAAAATAATGTACATTATATTTTGATTGGTCGCATTATAGTATAACTAAAAGGCACATACAACCAAAGGCAAAAATCGACTAGCAAACCAGAGAACAAAGATAATTGAAACATACAACAATTTATTGTGATTCCCCAGTAGTTGCAATAAGTGTATCCCCAGTCCGAGGAAGGACATGCGAGATGTCAGATTCATTTCCAACGCATTGCAGGTCTCTCAGCAAGGAGTTGGAATAATCAGAGTTGGTTGTATAGGTTGAATCTCTGCAAAGTAAATCAAAGAAACGGTATTAGACTAATAAATACGTAAAAGGTTCTTCTTCCCCCTCCATTGATTTGAACAGATTTGTGTCATGGCGTTATTACAAATAAAACAATGACCTTCATATACACTACCTTGAAAAATTATATTCTAGCAAATGGCAAAGTACGTCTGTGCTGATCTTTCCATTATAACCACTATAACATATTGGTTTCCAGTCATTTTTAAATTGCAACTCAACCCGCCCGTCGAACGGTGTTTTGCCTCCCAGAAGACGAATTGGTGTTTCTGTAAATAAGAACATGCAATCAGCACGTGTATGTTTATTACGACCCAACATCTATGTGTGCTACGGAAATATTCCACCTGCAAGTGAACGTTTAAGGGTGAAGTCACGATACATAGTGAGTGAACATATACTGTTCCGTGTATGTGTAAAAACATGCTCTAAAATCGACAATGATCCTATGATCCGTTGAGTCAATGTGAGCGTTTATATCACAATAAGGTACAAATGATTACACGGGCGAAAATATGACAAGACACAGAATTGTAAAGAATTACAATAGAGATTAGCCAAAGCATCATTACATTCACGTGTTAAAATGTAAACCACAAACTGCTTCCGTTTAAATTATTATTAGGAGGGATCAATCCGAAAGAGCTTACATATAGAATTAGCGTGGTAACATTTATTGATGTATTAATAATGAGCGTACGAAAGTTATGCCACACTTACTACCAAGGTAAAAAAATCATACAAGTTTAGTGTATGCTTCACAATATAACGTCTAGAATGTATCAAATTGAAATAAATGGCATGTTAGCTTTTCCAGTTGTTGCGGGGACATTGATACATATAACACGGTTACATGACACAACTGTTCAACTGATCTATAAAATAATAGCACCGTCTACCGTCTACGGGAACTGGGAATTAGCCAATATCCTAATTGATAGTACTCTAAAAATGTTCTTCTACAATGATGTCATCACTGAAACAAGGTATGCTGTATTTAATCGAACATTCATCAAATAAATATTCAGGAACCTTTTCCTAAGCTAAACTAAAAATAAGGGCAACAACTCAACTAAAAGCCCAGTCAATGCCTGGCAGAGTATTTGGAATAAGTTGTGAAATTTCGTTAGGGCGTAAAGCGAAATGTTCTAATACTTACATGAGATATGAAAAGTCCAGAAACAATAAACTTCTGAATGGAAGCAAAAGTCAGCACAGTTAAATATTTTTTCTGTGTCTAAGTATATAGAGAATAAAATTCACATTAATCCAAACCATTCAATGTAGCAAGAGGTAACAATAAAAGGAATTTATGCCGACTGTTTATTTTTTTTATCACAGACGCTGACGCAGTCGCGGGCATCGGTGCGTCGACAAAGCTTGATATTCGAAATGAAAAGTCGTTCTTATAAAACCACTTGAAGCGCTTATCGTTTTTTGTTGATTTCCATCAATTCACACCAAAATATACTAGATACATTACGCAAAGGAAACATATGAATATGCAATAACATGAAATATTACTAAATTGTATGATCGCATTTGCGATTCTCATACGGTAACATTCGAGTTCAATTTCATATTAGCTGCATTATGCAATGCCCAACAGTTCATTATAACGTTAGCAATATCGCATTGTATATTTTACGCACCGAGTACTCGACAAAAAACAGTTGCCACGTTTCCATCTCCGCAGGATGTTTCATTCCATGGGAAACTCTGACACTCCCCTATATCGTGCTCGCTTGATTTGCACGAAACGTTTTTCAGAAGATATCCATGATTACCAAACCCGAATGGGGAATCGTCGAGAGCTGATGCATTCTTGAAAATTTAAAATGCTTTACACGACATTCATGATCCAGCAATAGTTTAAGCTTTGGCGTAATTAATGTTAAGAATGTTATGAACTGTTAATGAATAAAAAATATAGCGCTAATAATTATTTGTATGAATTTCCTTAATTATTATCATTTCAAGGAAATCAAATGTGTATAAAAACACACAGCTGATGACAAACCTTGCTGGCGTCTATTATCTCGGATTACTTTTTTTTTAATGACATTTTGTTAATGAGATAAAATGTGCTATTGATGTCACAACATAAATGCGTAATGTCAATGTTTTATCCAATCAAACCAAAGTCGTATGCCAGCTTTTCTGCAGACAACATCAGCCTCTCTGTTTGTAAATTCGTCAGCACAGATGGTTCCCCAGCGTCCCTGGTGCAGCACTTCCACACGACCGGATCTCTCACTGCTGCCGTTCACTAGACGGACGCTACTGTCTGAAAAATGTTGATTATCAATTTATAGCGTCTGTGATGGCAGGTTTCTTTTTATGTTCATTTTATCGTATACTTCACAATTCATGTTTGAAAAATAGTATACATGGATGTGGTTAGTATTGACGTGAACAACCCTGTCCTAAGAGCACTCATATATTAACATGAAAGTAGATATTCCTCATTCTTAATGTTCATGGACTATCCCACAGATAACACATAGTGACACATTAGATATTGTATACCTTCGTGGGGAATCTGGTTGTTTCTGGTTTATTCATATCGCCGACACATATAACATTCTTTATAAAAAAATTACTGACACTTTGGAATTTAGTAGTGATTTGAAATGAAATGTTTTGAACAACGATAACATAATTTTGTCAGAAACATACTATTGGTCAAACATATATTTTCTGATAAGAGTTAAGTCAACTCGTTTTGATAAATTTCGATGTGTGATAAAATTATATGAATATATTAAATTACAAAATAAATAATTGATAAAAAATTAGCTTTGGTCTTTTAGTTATCTTGATTATCCATATCTAGAAGAAAATGAATACTTTATTTTGCGAAATTACGGTTTCGAAAATATGTTACGGCGACTATTAAAGGGGTCTTTCCACAGATTCTGGCATGAATTGAAGTTTGTCATTAAATGATTTATATTGATAAATGTAAACATTTGATCTAAAAAAATCCAGTAAAAAACAAGAATAAAATTTTAAAAAAAAAAAGAAAAAAACACACCCTCAACTGGGTTCGAACCCCTGACTCGTGGAGTCCTGGAGTAAAAGTCTTTACCGCTTAGACCACTCGTCCATCCGTGCTTATACAATGACGGACGTATTTATACTTTATATAAGAAATCCTCGTAGTTTCACAAATATCACGACAACAACAGAACTCTCCAAATTATTCAATCGTTTCGTGATGCAACGCTTTCTAATTTTCAGGTTTTTAAATCGTCAAAAGATGCATATAATGGAAATTTGAGAGCATGGTAAATGTTCAGTATTACTGTTTCCTTAAAAATATCATAACTAAAACAACAATTTGAGAATCTGAAACAACTTTTTTTAATTTTGTCAATTTACCAAAACGTGAAAAGGTCCCTTTAATATACGCATATGCACATGTGGGTTTACGAGTGTGTCAATAACTACCTTGGCCGTTTTAGTACATGGTCTGTATGTTTTTTTTTCTTAGCGTTAACCCGCATTCATACATAGTTAAGTTTAAATAATTCAATACGAATTTAATGTTTGGACTTGTGGATATCGTTGTCTGGTGTTACAATTGATGAAAAACGCTTACTGCATACTATGGCTGCCTGGTCACACGGATACTCAATACCCCATGTGTCAGATTTACAATCTGAGATGTCCCCTTCTGTACTGCTACAGTCAAGGTTCCGAACGACACTTTTGCTGCGTGGCTGTACTTCGCTCATCAAGTACCCACTTGTAAAACAAAAATAAATTAACTTATGTTATGTTTGATAGAGAGGTATTGAATATAAAGATTGCCAGTAAGATACTGAGCAAAAGCATCATTCACTTATAAACGATATTTACTTTATTTTTACGGTGATTAGAACCATAACTTTAGACATATATGTCCGCTTATAATTTTGATTTGATTATATTTAACCGTGCCAACCTTTGATTGTAGCCCAGATGTTTACAAATAATGTTTATATCATGTGCCGTGATGTCGTTATAATTATAATTGATTAATCGTTGACGACATATTCCCAGCCAAGTTCCATTATACAAGATCTCGACTCTTCCAGCTTTTATTGAAGGTCCATCTGCGACCCTGACAGTGGAATTTTGAGCTGTAAATAAGAAATTAAAAAGATATAAATAGGTTACAATCTGCAAATAACCATATATATTCGTTTAAATAAGACGTAGTTAATGTTGTTATCAACACTGAAGTCGTGGTTTAATGTTGTAAATATGCGTACAGAGGTATATAATGGAAAACCTACGAGGAAAGATCGAAAAACAAATAACGTACCACAGTTAATTGCAGCACGATTGCTTGTGCTACAGTATGTCAATGCCCATTGGTTGCTGGGTGTGCATCCACTTATGTCCGTTTCGTTACCAGTGCAACCAATACTGCTTATTGTAGAAAACCTTCCATAAGAATTATATTGACTGTACGCGTTAAATGTTCTCGGATGCCTAAAATAAATATAGCAGTTATAGAGATATCGTCCAACCTGTATCACTATTTATAACAATGCTCAAGTTGTCTTGAATATTGTAATCATTTGAAAATGATTACATTTATATAATATAGTTATTTGATTAGGAAACACTTACACAGTGTGTTGAAAAGCCTCAACACACAGACGTAATATTTATACACACTACGTTAATTGATAATTTAATGATATAAAGCAATCTAATATATTCTGATATACTCATTTACATGTGCAAAATACGTACACATTAGGATGCCCAAGCATTTTACACAAAACCATCGCATCCTGGATAGTCAATTGATCGTAACACATTTCCCTCCAGTACCTATATAAGAAAAGGAGAGCTTTTATAATTTCGTGTATATCTTTGATGAAATGAACATGTTTAAATATAGAACAAAGCATCAACAATAATTAACTTGAAAGAAAAAGAAAGTGAATACAAATGGCGTGTGCCATATGCATATTTTTTTCTATATATGGAATTGTTTAAATCTTGGAAAAGTCAGAGCAGCAACATACTTTCTCATATAATTTTGAAAATCGTTAAAAAGAAATTTGAGCAATACCCGTTTGCTGCGTTTTCTCGTTCGTAAATCTCAACTCTTCCATTAAACATCGTCGTCCCGTCCTGAAGCCTTATTGGTGTGTTCGAATCTGTTAATAAAACATCTGTTTTAAACGCGTACATTCACGTGGAAACTTGTTACAGAATGAATGGAAACATTACACATCAAGGTATTTTGGCACGTGAACTATTTAAATCGCCATGAATACCATAAGCCGTTAAAATGTCAGACATGTAATAAAATATCAAAACTGATAGCATCCACTAGATGTTTTAAACAATAATTATGCACACACCTTTTACTTATATTAAGATTTTCGGTAAAAGATGCAATAACACAATGTGCTATATCAAAGCAATGACAACTATATAAAAATAGTTTGATGTAAAGACAATATTCGAATAAATATTAAATTGACTCAATAGTTGTTCCTCTGAAATGTACAATTACTGTATTAGCGTTACTGTCTCTTAAAATCGCATGCTAATCATTATCATATTGTGCTTGATATTAGTTCAAATGTGCAGACAATTAAGCATAGTAAAGCTATATATCTTACAACAATTAAATGCAGCGCTAAGTCTTGTAGAGCATGAAACGATAGTTTCTGTTGATTTGCAATTCGCAATATCGGTCTCGTTCCCTTGACAGTCGTATCCATGCGATTTCATCGATCCGCTACCATTTTTGAAACGGCCATCGTAATAAACACTTATGTTTCTGAAAGGTATATTTGAATTTCACAATCACCAAATGAAACAATCATTCTATGCGTTTGTTAAATTATGTGAATGTATAATTAGAAATTATATATATGTTCTACACATATACGAACCCTCCTTCAAACCCTAGCATCCTGCACACGACCACTGCCGTCTTGTTATCTACGAGGTCAGAGCAAACTGTCTCCCAAACAGAATTATTCTGTATTTCGAGTCGACCTGCATACCTTGTGGGTCCATCTGATAAACGAACTTCCGTTTCTGCAAACAACAGTTACCGATTGATTGCTAATCATAAAGAGCAATGTGCGTCTACTTGTACACGATTGACAAGGTGGTTTTGGGTTTTGTGTATCGTCCCAAACAGCTTAGAGTTATACCCATGAAAGTTAAAAATCCTTTTTTATTAAAAAAAACTACACCATTTTGCTCGTTGCAACCAAGATATTATGGTGTTAATGTTTGTTTCTTATATAGATAAAACAATGTATTTTATACGCACTGCATTCAAACCGATGCATCTTCCATATGTTTGCAGTTTCGATTGAGACATCCAGTCGCTTGATTACATTCAGGAAATGTTCATTTTCGTTACCCAATACAACGCATTTCGTCCACTACTATATCCCCTGTGCCTTCACCATAATTACTTCCGCCCAAGGCTTTGGCATCACTGTAAGATGATAATGTATTTATTTTTACGTGATATGGATTCTTAGGTAAAGTATTTATAACTATACTAGTATTGTATTCGATAATCTGAAACCATTTACTTTGTGCTAAAAACCAAGCATGCGACAGATGGACTTTTGCTCAAGGTCATCGAAGCCGTCATCGCATATCGTCCCCCCAGCGACCTCTGTACTCCACCTCAACACGTCCTGACTGGGAACTGGTGCCGTTCATAGCCGAATTGGAGTTCCTGAAAACGGAATCTAAAATTAATGATATACTAGTTCTTTATTCCTCTCATAAAAGAGTTTGATTTTTTACTCATACCTCGCAACACAAATAGCATGTTTGTGTGTACAGACATAGGATATGTCAACAACAATCTTGTGCCTGCATAATTATCTTTGGCACGCATAGTGACTACCTTCTGCATTTTTTCTTGTATTTACTTTGTACACCTTGTACGTACGACAGTTTATGGACGCCCGCAGAGGATAAAAAGCACGTGCTAGTATTCCTTCTCACACACAAGGAAATGTCTTTTTCTGCTCCATGGCATGAGTAGGATATCGGAGAGAATGTATTTCGGTAGGTATGTGATGACGTGAGCTGTGCTCCACTTAAAGTTAATGTTAATGTTGATGTTAATATACAATTGGTGTTTCTTTTTGTCTATACATAATTGTTTTTAAAATATGCAATAAAAAATCAGGATGTATCAATTGAACGTGTGGCCAAGCATATTAACAAAAACGTAAACATTTTTTCTACTTGAAACTGAATCCAATCATTCCGCAGACGACCCTGGCTTCTGATAAGGTGAAGTTGTCGGAACAGATTGGTTCCAGACCCCAGAAATGTTCACCTCCACCTGACCGTCGTGTATGGTTATGACATTACCGGATGTCAATCGCAAGTGTGTTTCTAAATAGATGTATCGTTCATATGTGAACTCCAAATGTACATAAAAAGTTAAGATTGCGCATTTAAATTTAAGTGGTCTACTTCTCCAGTCGTTAAATATTAAGCGATAACTCATTATCGGAACACAAGGCGCAATCAATTTAAAAACGTAATGATATAATTTCCATTATCGAACGTGAGTATATCTATCTAGTTCATCGGCTAATTTCGGATATAAATAGTATCATTTAAGTGATCCACCCTTACAAATGCAAGTAATGCATATAACCTTGATATGAGTAAAACAACCATGAGATACAAAATAAGTCGCCGTTATTGGTTGTTGAGTGGAATTCCCACATTCACATTCTTTTTCATTGACACTCAAGAATTACCGTGTGTATTTTAAATGTTCTCAATGTTTCGTTATTTGGCTAACCTTGATGGCCGTAACGGTAACTTAAACAACGCTATGCAATATGCAGAACGCATAAATATATCAACGCTACGGCAGTTGACCCCGATGTCTTCTTTGTGTGAACAATCAGTAGTTTGCCAACTATTATGCGAGCAGTTTGCAACGTCTTCTTCGCTTGACCCAGTACAGTGAGGGGCCGGTCTAGCATGATAACTCCACTTCCTGGGCCAACACACGCGTGGCGGGACAACTTCTGCTAAACTGTATACATTTATAAGACAAATGACTTGATCTTTTATTTTATTATGAATAAAAGTGGTATGTTATTTCAATTATGTTAATGTTTGTAGCAGATAGCTTAGTTTAAAAACAGTGTTCGTGGATTGCAGATAGCGCATCAACAGTAGATGGGAATACTAACTTTCTTCAAACGCTTCAAAAGTATAGTCCAGCACAACTCAAGTTAAGTTTAAACCTATTTATTTATATCTCCTTGCATCGAAAGATTAGGGCTTATATGAACGCTCCTCGAGTCCATTCCTGGCCTAGAACCAGTACTTTTGTGTCTTTGGGGGAGATCTTAAGAACGCTCCCCACAGTGAGGATTGAACCAGAGACCTCCCATATCCACTACGCAACGGCGACACCTTAAGTTGCCTTTCAATATTAGTTTTGACCAATATTTTGTTTCTAATATTTCAGGTAAGACGCCCCATAAAACAAGTAAAGCTGTACGGTTAAGCTCCAAACTAAAACGAACATTTATAAGACCCACAATCCTAAAAAATACATGCATTCATTCACTATATAAAAACACCATGATTGCGATTGATTCATATCTTAAATATTAAGTTATCATACGGTTTAGCAATAAGCACGTTTAAGGTAAATCTCGTACCCCATGTCCGTGAATCCGAGCATCCTGCAGACGACCTTGGCGCTGTTGACAGTGAACTCATCATCACAGACTGTTCCCCATACTCCGTTGTGCTCCACCTCCACTCGACCATGGTACGGCGTCTTTCCGCCCACAAGGCGGATATTGGTGGCTGACACTTTAATACAAATATCATTCCTTCAACGGGAGAACAGTTAAAATGTCTTTGATACGACTTGTCATTGTCCTTCCTAATTGGTGATGCATTAAAATTAATTAATACGAATAAGTTATTTATGGAGAAAAATTGTCAAAAAAAAAAAAAAAAAAAAAAAAATATATATATATATATATATAGATATATATATTTTATTTTATTTTATTTTGTTATTATATGTTATTATGTAACATTATATAATTTTAATATAATACGTTTTATTGGGCATAAATATGAATACTTTTTATAAGTGTTTTTGTACACATTAAAAAGCAAATAAAATATGGTAGCGTACCTATTGGTAGCGTAAAAAGCAGCCAACACAAAATCGTATTAAACTGACACGCCGGCATTGCCAATCAGTGGTCAATCCATTTAGAAAACAGAGAATCCAACGTTTGAGCGCGATCGGGAAGATGTTGGTTATATAGTTACACGTCACGTGATTTCATTTATTCGTGGCCGTACGATTTGCCAACACTTCCTTGTTGATAAAATGTCGGTTGACAGGCCAACGGGGATTTTTTCAATCAAGCTGTATGTTTACACAGGATCATCTTCGATAGCATAAATGATTAATGATTGTCCTGCATTACAGAATCGAGATATTTTGAAGTGCGTATTAGATTGATTGTTGTCTCAAGTGAATAAAGACGGTGAATCCCCGTGCTTAAAGAACAATTGATCTAGTCTAAAATTGAATTTAAGAAGAACCATGGTATAAGTGCAGTTTGTTTAAATTAAAACTAATTTAAATGATCCACAAAACTATGGTATAAAACAATTGTATTATGGGAACGAATCATGAAACAACATCAAATTCAATAATATTGGTTACTTCATGATGACCATGAAATTTGATAATTAGATAGTATAAAATATCAAATGACCTGATATATCTTCAAACATCCCGTTTTTATTAGATGAAAACCGTGTTATCTGCAAACAATACAAAAACCTCAACCACTCGAATAACATCATCATTTTTACCGGTCTAAGATAACATTTTAAAAATACGGTAATCCACGACCTAGCAGCATGTCTCGGGTATTAAGTGCAAAAGCATTCGTGATAGAAAAATAAAGACATGGAATTAATTTAGACTGTATTAAAAATTTACAGCATACGTATGATAAATTAATACTTTATGTATGATTATGTATCAATATGATTATCATGAATAAATAAGTGTGTGCTTTTCCACTGTAATAAATGTCAACACAATGCAAATCAAGTCAAATCATATACGATTTCATTTCATACCATATATTAGAAAACGAGTTAGACAAATCATAGCATGACCACGTGTATCAGATCTTTTGTTATCACATCAAATAAGCAAAGACGAATTATATTAACGCTCACTCCATTATAAAACTGGAAAGTTGTTGAAATTGATTGACGTTTTTTGCCGTTGCAACGCAATTTCAGCAAAACCCATGTTTCATATGTTTCAGATAAAAAAAATATGCGTAATGCATTACAAACATGTAGCATGTTACAAAAAGTTGCAGAATTGCAAAGACATATCCAATACACAAACAGACAAAATCCGGAAAGCAAATTATTAAGAGTTCATTAATTAATTGCAAGATTAAAAACAACATGTTCAGTTCAACATAGTACATTTCTGAATTTAATGCTTCTTCATTTCCATTTCTTGATATTACAACGAGGGTATAGAGCCAATTAAACTGTGTATCGTATAATAATTCGTATCTGCCATTTGATAACTTTGATACATACGAGCGTGAGGTTAAATTTACTTCATATGTATGTTGTTAATCTAATGGTTGAAACGTATTCTAACAAATTATTTTAATATACATTACTTCTTGTTACAGGCCATTGCGTTTTCGTTTACTCGTTTCAAACTTGACTGCGTCATCTGCCCGTATAATTGAACAAGGCTTACATCGCACAATTCAACAAGGCTTAAATCGTCTGAGATCTGAGAGGGTAACGTATGTTTTTGCCGAGATACCTCTCCTATCGTGAATCATGGCAAAAAGGCGACCAAAATAAAGCATTCTCAAGTAGATCAGGAAGAAATAATAGCGATATCGAAGTGTAAATCTGTAAAAGTGTCAAGTTGATAGAGTTTATGTAAGGCTTCGAAAACTACGTATTGCTGTTTTAAGAATGCATATGTTCCCTTGATTTGATATTGAGGGATCAAACAACAAACTTAAATATTCAGCGATTAAACGACCTAACTTTTACCAGATTTAATAATCTTTATTAATGTTGTAGACGCTCGTAATGTACTTTATAGCTATAACGTTTAAATAACCTTCCTGCAATATGTGTGACTCAAATCGTCATTTTCTGCTTACATCTACAATACTACAATGTTAAAATAACATTAAGTGAAGAAGTAGATAATTACATTTAGTTCTATAATTTGTGACGCATTATAATACCATATTTTGAACAGATATTTTTCTTAAACATGGTCGTAAAAAGATTTAAAAAAAAAACGTGTGTTTGTTCATATTCATATTCATATTCAATTCACCCGATACGACTAGAGTTATACTGTTCAAGAGGCCTTTGGTTAACGGAGTTACCCTGTATGTACAAGCAATGGTATCACCATCATACCATTTGGTACGGGGTTAGCCTCTAGATAACCTGGCTCAAAGATTCTATAAATGAACACTTTATTTAAAGATAAAGAAGAACACCGGATTAGGCTACGGTATCTCGATCGATCTTCGCGATTATCTATTAAAATGATGAAATAAAACGCCCTTTAATTAGGTCTTGAAAAAAAGTGAAATATTAAATATAAGTATTTATTTTATTTTCAAGGACTTTGGATCATTTTAAGATTGAATAGAATACATACTAAAGTAAACCTTGTTACCGCGTGGTTTATGTATAATAGATTCATAATTTTGAAAACACTAGGGAACTGTTGATAGTTTAATTATATTTAAGTATGCAATACCAAAAATGATAACAAACAATAAGTGTGGACGGAACAGGATTTCATTCATTCATTCGTTTCGTTTTTTTCGTGCTTTTATGCGTTCGTACGATTTTACGTTCGAGCGTCCGTGCGTTTGTTCATTGGTTTGTTGATTCGTTCGTTCATTCTTTTGATCGTTGTTTTGTTCGTTCGTTCGTTTGTTCGTTTGTTTGTTCGTTTTACTTTTTTTTTCTTTGGTTGGTTCTTTTGTTATTACGTTCGTTCGTTCATTTATTCGTTCGTTCGTTCTCACGTTCATTAATACGTTAGTTTGTTCGTTCGTTCGTTCATTCGTTTGTTCATTCGTTCGTTCTTTCATTTATTCATTCATTCATTTATGTATTTATCTTTTTATGCTTTTATGTTTTTTATGTTTGTATGTTTTTATTTCTTTATTTATGCATGCATTCATTCATCTGTTCAGCCGTCCGTTCGTTCATTCGTTTGTGCATTCGTGCGTTTGTTCATTGGTTCGTTCGTTTGCTCATGGGTTCGTTCGTTCGTTCGATCTTCCATCCATCCATCCATCCATCCATCCATCCATCCATCCATCCATCCATCCATTCATCCATCCATACATCCATCCATTCATCCATCCATCCATCATTGATTCATTGATTCATTCATTCATTAATTCATTCATTCATTCATTCATTTATTTATTTATTTATTTATTTATTTATTTATTTATTTATTTATTTATTTATTATTTATTTTGTTGTGAACTTTAAACTTTTTAAATTAATCAATTATATTTATAATCTTTTTCAATATATGTGAGAAAAAATTCAAATAAAACATAAAATATTAATATAAAAAAACTTTCTCCATTGAAATACTGCTAATAACTAAAAAAAAATATATATATATAAATATATAAGAAAGGCGCTTAAACCATCATGGTCATTCGTTAAGATGCTTAATAAATATATTATTGATACAATTATTTTCCATAATTATGTCTATGTGCATGTATGTACATAAACAGTATAATAAAAGATAAAACTCTCAAAGACGAGAAAATATTTCAAGGCACGTTTTGCAATAACTTAATAATTTATGCGCAAATTTGGTTTCTTATGACAGCACATACTACATGTGAAATAAAAATCCGCTTGCGAAACATCTAATGGAACAGAGACGCAATTATATTATATTCCTTTATAAAATACGATTTTTAGTTTGAAAATATCTGTTGACTTTTTAGTAACATATTAACTGCCTCCATTTGATGCGAATTACTTGTTTTATTAATTCCTTAATTGTGTCTTCCGTTAATTCGATGTGTTTTTTCTTCTTCCAGAAAATCACTTCTTTGACTTTGATGTCATCTAAACTCTTCAATTAAAAAGTCAATGGCGCTATTTTCAGACTCTTAATACGTTTTTAATTTCAAAATTGGATTTCAAATGGTTTTGCCTATGCTTTCTAAACAATCATTTTACCACAATAAAACAGCGGAAGTCTACACTGTGCATAAGCAACCTGTTGTGATGATCCGTTTCTTATCCCTTTGAGCGTCAAGTTATCTCATATAGATCAGACATCGGCCGGCTCCCTAATAACTTAGTCTTACTTAAATTTTCTGTCGTAAAATATTGTGGTTAGATTTTTCATTTAGAAAACGCAAGGAGTCATAAATGTGTAATTGTAATGTGTGGAAAGAAAACTGCGTCTAGATGAAATACGTCCAATCGTTAAGAACAGACGTATGTTACATACACAAGATAAATATTGATGCAAAGCATCAAAGGGCGTCGGGAATTTCGGTATAAAAGGCACTCAATGAAGTTACATGGAACGATTTTCTTTCTACTGTAATTATTAATATATTGATCGATTATTTTAAACAAAATAGAAAAAGATACTGATATAACCATTATCTATGATTGTGTGTTATAACCCCCAAATAACCATTATCTATGATGTTGTGTTATAACCCCCAAATAACCATTATATGATTTTGTGTTGTAACCCCCAAATATTTCATAGTTCATTTTATTTACATTGATTTCCTTTTTTTACTGGCATCCGTGTGCAGTTTTCATTAATGGAACAGAACTGTGTAGGTTTTAAAAAATCTGTTTCATCTTGTAAGCGTAATTTCATATTTTTCTCAACTTCAAGGGAAGAGATGATTCTGAACTTATTCTTACGTTTCTCATTTACGATAGGGGTTGAGTACTCATTAATATGAAAACACTGTAAAAGTTTAAATGTGTTTACGAACCCCCACCCTCTCACACATATATTTCATGGCCATAATAAAAACAAAAAATGGTTACAATAAAACAGCATATTTATTTAAACTAAAATGTCTACATCAAAACAAAAAGTTAACATAGAACACAAATAAAACAATTTGATTCTACTGGGGCTCGAACCTTGGGCCTCTCACATGTGAAGCGAGCGTGTAACCACTACAATACGGAACCGTTTGCGGCCTTCTATATGTGGTTCTTAAAAAAACCTGTAGGAGGACTTGATATTAATGAGACTGGGGTGCTGTGATGGTGCTCCTCATTGATAAGCGGCTGCTTCCTTAATCAAGACTCATTATTACAATTTATAATTCGTGTCGCGCTTCGCGCTCTATAGCGCCTTTATTAGTAAGTAGGTGGTTGATAGGATAGTGGAACACAGAAGGTTTTAAATCACCTTCTAACTAAGATATTAAGGTAGTGGGAGCCTAATGGATACTTTTCCAGAAACACTCTTTGTTATTATTTCCACATAGTAAATTGTATATCACAACTAATTGGAAAATTTTAAAACTTTTTACCAGCCGGTTAACTTTTTATACGTGGTTGAATACACCTACCCCTTGACTCGGTTGGGCGTTTTCTCTGGATTTACCCTATATCCAAAATATATTGTTTTTTGTAATGGGGTATACATATATTTTGACAATTAACTTAATAAACGTACTCGTCTGGATTTTGTTAGTACATACAGAATTTTAAAAAAGTGTCATTGAAAGAGAATTATGCCTTTGATGTCCAGTAATATGTGCACTTATCTGGATAAAATGGCAAAAACGACAATAAATGGTTCAGTGACAAGAAACTTTAATAACGTTTTATGTCACTTATAGTGTAATGAAATGCATATATTGAACATATTTATTTAACACAACATATTTTCAACACACTGAATTAATTTCAGGAAGTTTCACCGTTCCTATCTCAAGAAATTTTACTTTGAGTATGCCTATCCCAATTCATTTTCACGCAATGAATTTAAGTATAAATTTGTAAATCTCTTCTTTTGGGGGGTTTTCTAGTTGCTTATTAAAAGCTACAGTTATAAACCATGACATGTAAAGAAATTTAGCTAACTTTGAATTAATATTGATATAATAATACATTAACAAAGGCACCGCATAACGGGTGCCACGCTCGGCTGCGAAAGCTTGTCAGAATTTTTATTTTTTTGGAGGTCAATGTGACCTTGACCTTTGACCTAGTGACCCAAAATGGGTGTGGCGTGTAGAACTCATCAAGGTGCATCTACATATGAAGATTAAAAGTTGTAGGTTGAAGTACTGTGATGTTAGAGGCAAAGTTAAAGTTTTATATTAGAGGTCACAGTGACCTTGACCTTGACCTAGTGACCAAAAAATGGGTGTGGTGTGTAGAACTCATCAAGGTGCATGTACATATGAAGTTTCAAAGTTGTAGGTTGAAGCACTATAATGTTAGAGGCAAAGTATAAGTTTTATATTAGAGGTCACAGTGACCTTGACCTTTGACCTAATGACCAAAAAATGAAAGTGGCGTTTAAAACTCATCAAGGTGCATGTACATATGAAGTTTCAAAGTTGTAGATGGAAGCACTGTGATGTTGGAGGCAAAGTTAAAGTTTTATATTAGAGGTCACAGTGACCTTGACCTTTGACCTAGTGACCCAAAAATGGGTGTGGCATGTAGAACTTATCAAGGTGCATGAACATATGAAGTTTCAAAGTTGTAGGTGGAAGCACTATGATGTTAGAGGCAAAGTTAATGTTTTATATTAGAGGTCACAGTGACCTTGACCTTTGACCTAGTGACCAAAAAATGGGTGTGGCGTGTAGAACTCATCAAGGTGCATGTACATATGAAGTTTCAAAGTTGTAAGTGGAAGCACTTTAATTTATATAGCCAATGTAAAGGTTTTAGCACGACGGCGGCGGACGTCAGACGGCGGACGACGATGAGGCTATGTGAATACCTCGGAGTTTTCTCTGAAAACAGCCGAGCTAATAATACAATCTTAAGGTCACCTAAAGTCAAAAGACAACATATGAATACAGGCGCAGTTCACCACAAAATGTCAAAGTTGTCCCAATATTACGTAGCATAAAGATATATAAGTTATCATGTTTCTTTAAACATGTAGCACAATAATATACAACTTATATTTTAATAAAAAAAGCCAGATTAATGACAACTAGATGTACATAATTTAGTATCAGTATAAAGCCATTGCGTGATTTTGACTGGCCGCGTGTAATTTGAAAGCCATATTATCTCGTTCCGTCACTTTTCGTCACTGAAAAAATGACCGATTTTAGGGACCACTTCAGATAAAATATTTTTTTGCGTTTGTGACTTTGGGTAGTCCCTCATTGTTTTAGCAATGAAAGTATCCCTAAATTCATCCTCTCCGGAACTAGAAAATATGGCTTTCAAATGACACAATGCCAGTCCATATCCCGCACTGTTTTCAGCTGTTGGTCGCTTTAGAGTTCCTCTATGCAACAGCACGTCTGACAATCTAATGTTCTTTGCCTTTAAGGCTTTTCATGACTTGAACAAACTGAATTATGGAGTGCAGTAACAGTAAAGATGTGAGCCATATTGTCAGTAATTTTACATGTTTTAAGCAAAGATCCCAGTGCTTCAACATCATCAGGATCACTGTGGGCGTTGCAGGTTGCCTGGAAAGCACGTTCACTAGATCTTCCTGTTTGTATGACTGTCCAGGATACGATTTTTGAAAACCGGCAAAGAGTCAACAAAACTGCTTACACAATTACAAAACGTTTCAAAACAGTGTGTGTTCAGCAATGCACTTACCAAAACCGGAAAATCAAACCTGCGCCCATTATGAGCAACAAAAATGGCTCTGGGAAACTTTGCAAGCCACATCATAAATCATGTAGAGAAGTTTTAATTGATACACTATCAACACTTCCACCATTTACACGCATTATGCCATGATCATCAACAGAGATGCCAATCACTTTCGGAAGAAATTGGCACTGTTGTCTTCACATATGTCGAGAACTTAAAACCCGTCTTCAAATGCACAGCAGCAATCTGAGTAATATCAGGCATTTCTGTACCTCGAACTGAAATACAAAATTAAATTCACACAATGCTTATTTCATGAATTTTATAATTCCCCTTAAAGTTTCATTCTGACGCCTTATATGATCGTTGGTTATGAGAAAAATCAATTTTCAGCACAACAAGCACATTACATATTGACAAGTCGTTGAACTCAAATTATCGCTTGTGAAAAGAATTCACCATTTATATGAATAGCTCAGAATTTTTATATACCTATGCTCCTTCATAAGATTTATTACTAAAAGTAATTAATTTATTTTTAAAAATGGTAATATTTTAAATAGCTTTTAATATTTATAATAACAATCACAAATATTTTAAATAATGTGCCTGCTCTGGGGTTCTAACCAAAAATCTTTTTAAAAATGTTATGTTACCAAACTATGAATTAGTATTAATATGTTTCATGTTCATCTGGAATAGGAAATAAGAAGACAGTTGATGAGAAAAAATACTAGAATTTGGCACCAGAATAGTCAATAACATTGTATTAAAAGTTAGTTTTTACACTTACTCCATTTCTTTCTCATAAGCATCAATGGCAGCCTTGTTAGACGACGCAGTTGAGATTTTCTTGATGGCCTCCCCAGCACGAGCCTCCATCTTCTTAAGATTTTTATTTGCAATAAGCGTTATGTTTAGAGTGGTTAGGAAGTTATTTACCTTCACCGGCCTGCCCAAACTGACTTTCATTGCTGAAAAGAGAATTGAAAATGATAAGAACATAAAAACGAAATAAGGCCGTAGTTACTTAATAATGACGTCACAATGTATTTTCATAGAATCCATTCGTATCATCATACATTATTAAATAACATGAATGAGCAATCAATTGGATTTAACAACACACATGCGAAACTAAATTTGAACACTGAATATGATGGACACCGGAATGTTTCCTTATATATCACACGATAAACAAATGTTCATTGGGAATGACACTTGGGATTTTAAGGGGGCTGAAAATGTGTAAGAAGTCCAAATATCAAGGGCTATTGTACAATGATTTAACATTTATAGAAATGGCAGGTTGAAAAATGAAGGCATGCATACCTGTTCCAAGCTTGGTATTTACGGCAAAGCATGGCTTTCCCCTGATCTTGAGATGATGCTGCTTTCCATAAGCAACACGGTTGATTTTTCTACAGTCAGTGTTTTCACAAACAACGTACAAATAACCACTGAGGCCATTTTGTAGTTCGCCAAAAATGTTATATATTGTCAAAGGAATGGGACACAGATTACAAAACTGACCATATTGTAATTTGTTAAGCAAAACCTCCAGCTCAACGAGTCAATAAATCTTCTTTCATCCCCCCCACCCACTTCTGCTTACTCTTTTCACGCCATTTAGCAAATGCGAATAGATTTTACGTGAGTAATTTTCGCACAAATCGCCATCGCAGAGCTCGGTAAATGAATAATTGTTATCCAACACAACGTTGTCGATCGGTGTTTGCTTCTTTTTCGATTTTGCAAATCGCTCGCTTTTATTTCGCACTTTAATTTTGCTAAGAAAAATGTCAACAACCGAGACGTCATGAACACAAATAGTTTATGAAACGAATTAATTTAACTTATATTTGTATTTTACAGTTATTAAATCTTAAAGAGACAAGCAAATTTAACTCTTAAATAAAAAAATTCAAATTTATTTTGTGTATTTAGTACAATTTCCGGACTTTACCGTAGATATCGCTTTTAGCCAAAACGCTTTCCGAATACGGCGATATCGACCGACTATTCCAGATCTCACTAGGCACCTACTGCCTAAATAAGTGACTGTAGTGTAACGGTTATCAATAAAGCAATAAACCGTGTAATCGCTGTCGTCTTGTAAAATTGAAGAAAATACGCGTTAAACAAAACTCGAACAGCAAAAGTCTGCGCTATTGTTAGAAAAACCACAAAATAAATATATTTTGATTATGTTTTGTTTTTATACAAAACCAGAAAGTTTCGCGTATTTGCCCAGTCCCTGTGATCTTTCCCCTGTGATCAGTTATTAATTAAAACAATTAGCTTTGCATTATTGGCAATAAATGTTGTAATAAATGTTATAGGCACAAATGCAGTACTTATTTACACTTATTTACAAACAAAAATTACCACTATGCAAGATATTCTTAAAACAAAAATATATACATTGATCCGTAAAATAACTTCTCCTCCCATAAGCGAAAAAAAACGCATTACATACTAGTCGCCGCACTCCAGTGTGACGCCAATAATATGCCATGTGAGGACGCATATAATATTGTTTAATGTAGTATCACTTATAAGTACGCACACACGTTTGCAGTTTGAATATACGTTTACATGCATGTACTTGATATTTCCTATATGTGTTTTTTCTGCAAATACCATAATAAGTGTATGCAAGTGCACGGGAAATGTGATATGTACTTTTTACTGATTTATAAACTGTATCACCAAGACTTCAATTTGTACGTAAATATACAATACACTACATAAAACAATTGATGTGGTTGATAAGCGACTTAAAACTGGAGAAAAAAAACAGTAAACTATATAGAAACGTTTCATTTCAACATTTATTTTCACAATCGGGATATACGCCGAGTAGCTTTAAAAAAACATATTTCAAGCTACCATAATCGTAATTTCATAAAAATTGTATAAACACATGTAATAGAGTCAAGTGATTGGGTATATTAACATCTATTTATGTAATTTCATATTAAATCTTTAAAGTTAAGACAGTCACACTTGAGTTTATTATTATACTTTTAATATAAATTTAAACAAAGGAAGGGTCAAATAAATAACCTCTGTCATTTGTTTTCGCAGTTTCGTATTGTTAAGCAAATACATACTAGTTATCACCATTGTTGAAAGCGGCTTTATAAACAATAAACGATAAACAGCAAATTGAAGCATGACACACCGACATCAAAAACCTTGTTGGCATGAGATGTCATAAAGTACCCAAGGCATCCTTTCTGCTGTGACGTGACGTTATCACCATTCGATTTTTAAATGGCTGGCTGGTTGGCTGTCTGGCTGGCTGGCTGGCTGGCTGGCTGGCTGGCTGTTTGGCTGGCTGGCTGGCTTGCTGCCTGGCTGGCTGGCTGGCTGGCTGGCTGGCTGGCTGGCTGGCTGGCTGCCTGCCTTCCTGCCTGCTTTCCTGCCTGCCTGCCTGCTTGTGCGAGTAAATCAATTAAAACGTTAAGATTTTTTTTCAAATTGTTATCCATGCAAAAAACTTATTTCCAAAGCCTGGTATACATCAATATCCAAACAGTCTTGTTAACGCTTCTATAATTTAAAAAAAAACACAATAATCACCACAAGCATAGCTCTAATTTTTTAGCATTTTACCATGATGCCCTTAATGCGGTGTGATATAAGACTATGCAAGGAAAGAAATAGAATTGTGTTTTCAATTTTGAAAGCATAATTTATTTTGATTTCCAAATAAGGATTGTAAATGAGAACACGATTTTTTGCACGTCAATTGAAAATAATGGTTACCTCGTTCCACATGATGTCAAAATTTGTAAGAGATTTAAAAAAAAAAGTAAATATCAACAGCTTTCATTGAAGAAAAATGCATACGATTTCTCACTGCTTTAATGATGCTTATTGCTATATTTTAATTTTTAAAAACAAAGTAGCGATACATCGGGCGCACAATACATCTTCCAAATAGTTTTTGTTTCTTTATCTTAAAATCATCACACTCTGAAAACTGCGTTGTATATAGCAAGACAAAACCAACGCATGACATACATTTCTGTTTTCCCGTCTTTTTTTATTTGTTTTTGGAGCAGAAAACACAATTTCTGTTTTCCTTTCATTATTTTTGGAGCGGAAAACACAATTTCTGTTTTCCCGTCTTTTTTTGGGACAGGTGATGTCACCTTAGTGCCACCGTACATACACAACACATGCCCATCATATGCCGATATTGATGCGATTAGTTATTTATAAATTGTAAGTTAATTGACCGTCTAAATATGCATTCAATCTACGCTTTCAACACCTGATTCCAATAGGTCATACTTCTCCCAAGACCACATGAGATACGCGCCTATCTTTAAACGTTACCAAATCATCAGTGCGCCGGTAATGTGTGTCGGGTACAGACGAATTGTGTCTACTCATTTAAGTTTAAGTAGTGTAACCGTGAAAGATTAGTCAGAACAAAACAGCGCTGTTGTTCGTTTGTTTGTAATTCATTGGAATATATAAGGATAACGTGGTAGTGCTTCGATATTTTTCAATTTCCGTATTTTCAGAAAAGAATCTTAGAAAAGAAAATTCACACTCATCTTGTTTTAAGCACATTCTTCTACATGGCAAAATTGCTTCTGCATAGCAAAGGAAAAACCGCAACCATGAGTAGTGGAGGGTTGGAAAAAAAAATGTCTTTTATTTAGATAAATACGAATGGTAATGCTTCTAAGCAGCACGTTAAACAATTCGAAAAGGTTAGACAGGTGATAAATATCAAATATAGGAAGTTCTTTTTAATTCGACATTCTAATGTGAAACAAGGTTAAGAGTTATTTAAAAAACTGAATGCTGAGTGGACACAGTATATGAATGGTCTTAGTGTGCTTTTGATTAAGTTGGTGAAACACAATCAGACCAAATTCGTTCTTCGCCGATCGTCCAATCAGATATCGAGCTTGGAAAGAGCTTATCCTCAGGACAGTATTTCAATAATTTGTCTGACAAGTTCATGTCTTCAATAAAAGTAGTAATTAAGTTAAACATGCACTGGCAAATATTTGTTATTTTGTTCAATAAAGCGCTTGTGTTTTATATTCGCCCAGTAACACAATCGTTTGAGATGTACGCGTTTTTTCAACATTGAAATGAAGATTAGTAAACGTACCTCGCGTCCCTTTAAGGTTCTATTTCATTTGAAAGGGAAAAATCATTTTAAAATATGGGCCCTGTTTGGTTTGTGCTTTTCATGCCTACATTTTAATGCCATTATTGTGAGTAATTTCATATTATATTTAAGTGGCACATACAAATAATAATTATTATATACAGTTTCAAATCAAACTATAATAATTAAAAAAAGTTTATTACATTGGATCATAAAATTTTAATATCATTGTTTATAGTACTACCCAGTCATGACTTACGAGTCACTAATCGAACACGGAGAAGTGTACCGTCTAATTACTAGTAAAGAGTATAGAGTAAAATACTGGTTTTATATAGGATATACTATTTATAAATGCCATGTACAATTTTATAATAACCGTATTGAAGTCATGTTTGTCGTAACACACAGTGTACTTTCTCCATTTTAGTATCAATCCTTTATAAATACAGAAAATTTATATCACTCGTATACGTCATAAGGCATTTAAGTCTGTCATTATAGTCCATATGAATCAGGTCTGGTATTATCGTTATGTTCAAATTATAAAACAGAAGTCTAAGGTATTTATAACGGGAGTTTTATAATAAGTAGTGGTACTCTGAGTCCATGTTACTTTGTTCCTTGAACAGTAAACACAGCCTCTTTTCATCCTTCAGGTGTCGGAATCTCCCAGTTTCAATGCGTTGTGGCAAGGTCCCGGTTCTGATCGACCTTAAGTGTTTCGGGCACTGTGTCACGCAATTTTTACCGATATGTTCTGAGTTTCGGATTGGTTTCGAGACCCTGCGTCCATTTGTTGATGTCTTTTTTTTCATAGTGTTCGGTGGCCCGACTGATTTGACTGTCTAGTGAGATGCTGTCCATCTCACCAAGAACCATTCCTGCCGATTACGCCCGTGGGGTAGCAGAGACTGAGAATCAAACGTATCTGATAAAATAATACGAGGTATTTTAACTGTTCGTTAAGATAATTACGTGATCTCCAATGTTTCAGGTACACGTTTTCTTTGTTTTCGGAAAAACGCTCGTTTTGAAAGGATTTATGTTCATGCGCCATCATGCATCGACTTTATCCAGCATCTTTTGGAGATTGTGCTCGCTTTCGCTTGAAATTACAATGTCGTCCACGTTAAGTATGATACAGATATTTTCACCGTTAATCATTATACCACAGTTCGTTTCCTTCAATTCAAGAGTCCAAATAACCTTGGTGATTTTATATTTCCTGCTCGACTGAGAAATCGATGTTAAAGTAGCCATTAAGTGATTGTTAATATTCAACCCCGCTTTCAAGAAGCTCCAAAGGTGACCCAATTCGCACCTATTGCTAATAGTTTGGCTAACAGACAATGATCCTGTCCACCCTATCACATGCATTCATCATAACAATGAAGCATGTTTACGTTGCTAGTCCCTCTGCCTTTTTGTGCGAATGATGGGACACAATGTGAATAGGTGATCGGTGCAATATGTTAGTTAGCGGGCGCCATTCTGCTCATCAATTATTTCTTTATTGTCAAGGTTTTGTGTCAAAACTCGCGAATTCCACATACAAACAGTTTGGACAGGTATATTAACCTTGGGTGAAGCGATGTTTATGCTCCCAAGTCATGCGTTTATTCCCCACTAGAGATTTTTGTTATGACGTTTTCTTTGTCTGTTTTTATCAAATTTCTCTGTTTTGTATTGTATTTGATTAATTTGATGAAAATAGTTTAGTAATATGTATTGATGCGCAATAATATAATTTACATATCAATAGGGGACCAGTTGTTTATTCACATTGTATCTTTAGCAAGACAAACTTAAGACAAATGACGTAGGTACGTACATTTATTTGCGGATAATAGTAATAATAATGAACTATTTTGAGTTCGTGTGTTTTGGTATTTTAAGTGCTGACTATCAATTATTATCGGTGTATTCAATTTCTGCGGTGAACGAGTCCACGTATGTTCAATTCTCCGATGGTCCATTTTTATCCTACCATAGCCGCTGAAACCATAAAGTTTTCTGTATGTCGCAATTCTTTGAATGACCCTTTTAAATGCTAATTAAACTGAATTAGTTTTAATCATTTTAACAAAATCATAAGGTCGTTATAAGTTTTTTAGTTCAGAAAAATACCTAAATTAAAATTTAAGCTAGCACACTACTTAAATATAGAATACTATATACCTGTTTCAAAAGGCCCGCAAGTGCGAGAGGATTGCCATCCGTTATCTTTGCACGTGAGTAGGAACGAATCGTATTTAATACTGTTGTCTTGAAAACCGTGCCCTTCGCTACAGTAAACGGTAGCATGAGAATCTGTGGACGAAGTGGTGTAGGTGATATTGTGAAAATCCCCAAGCTTCACGCTCGCATCGTGGTTTTTTAGGTCGTTTGGGTCCCCGCAATCTAAAGTGGAAACGTTGTGGGTTTGTGAAATAATATAACACAAGTAATCTAATAAAATGCATCGTATGCGGTCTTCAGATTTAAGATTGGTCTAGAATAATGATGTAAAATTCTAAAACATAATTAGTTACACGGAAGAGGTCACTGATCAATATGTATCCGACGCTTTAAACGAGTTTGCTTCCCTCACATAATAATTATGTAAGACATTACACAATAGCATTTGCGTGGATAATAATTTCATAAAAAAATAAACATTCAATCGAACATGGCATTTCTACGTTATTACAGAGTACAACATAAGAACAAGATCAATTTTAACCTTGTAAACTCTTGCACGTCCGTGTTGAATGCCACTTGAGACCGGATGTACAAGTCAGTGGGAAGGACTCGTATGTTTCAGTACCGTCGACAACTCCATGTCCTGGGAGACAATACACGGTTGCGTGGGAATCGACACCAGTGGAATTGTATTGTATTGATCTAAATTCACCAAGGACAACATCCGAATCTAGGTTTATTTTGTCGTTTGGGTCGCCGCAATCTGGAAGTTATATTATTATTGGATTATACGGAACTAGTTAAACATTAGAGAAAAAGATAACCACAACGCATACTACTATCTTATGCGAATTTAAAGAACAATAAGAAACTATATCTGATAGCAAATACTCAAAATAATTATGCGGACATAAAATGCATTCTTAAATACAATATATTGTGTTTTGATATTGTTTAGATCAATACAATTTATGATGAAAACCATTCATGTCATTCATATAATTCGAAACTAACATATTCTATTGACATTATGTTTTCTCAAAATGCAGGTCAAAATTGTTATTTGTTTCCGAGTTCTATTTGGAAATATCAAATCACCAGGACAGAGGACATTTGTAAAAAGGATCGAGAGATTTTTAACTATTATAAACTAGGTCTTCATCTAGTACAAACCAGGTGCAATCGTTAAAAATCGCATTTGGGAAGTTTCATGAAAATCAAATAAAACCATAACTTATATGTGAATTAAAGTTAACTTTAATATTGACAATAATAATTTTAATAATAATAATAATAATAATAATAATAATAATAATAATAATAATAATAATAATAATAATAATAATAATAATAATATTAATACAAATAAATATACTATAAATAATTAGTAGTAGTAGTCGTAGTAGTAGCCGTAGTAGTAGTCGTAGTAGTAGTCGTAGTAGTAGTCGTAGTAGTAGTAGTAGTAGTAGTAGTAGTAGTAGTAGTAGTAGTAGTAGTAGTAGTAGTAGTAGTAGTAGTAGTAGTAGTAGTAGTAGTAGTAGTAGTAGTAGTAGAAGTAGTAGTAATAATAATAATAGTACCAAACGTGCCAAAGCAATAGGCCGTGTGGTCCTCGCGGGTTGGGGGTAGTTTGTACACGTAGAATGTTCCGCAATTCTTCACCTGGATACCGAAGCGCGTGTCACAAATAGTCGAGTATTTGAGACACGTGTCACGTGAGACGATTCCATCTTGTGGGTGAGGCAAAGAACCTGGCAATCGAAGCAATAAACCGTTTTGAAACTCATCTACAGTGTCGTGATATCAAGGCTCAAGGCTAAATAATTTTCTTACAATTGGTGCGAGACATTTTTAAGGAAAACTTTCATATTTGTAAGGCGAACTTTTACTTATAAATTTATGGTTAATAAGAAAAATAATATGTTGAATGTTCATTTTATTAAAATGGTAATTTTTTGAAATTTATTTGATCAGGACAACTAATAGAATTTCCTCATAAATTAGTGTACCAATTTTGCTCTTTGAATCGTAAGATAACCCGTGCTTCATTACTGTCCTTTAAGTAAAAAATATAATTGCATGTATCCATCTTCATCTACGAAACCAGTAAATATTAGGTTTTATAGACACATGACTTAGTTCCATTTTTAACATAAGTGACACCACTTCAACTGAAACACGCAATATCTCACCATTCATCCATATAGGGAAGTTGGCTCCACATCTGCACAGCTGATCAGGTGGTGAGGTGAGAATGGGATCCGGTCCCGCGTAATACCAGGCGCGGACGAGCCGGTAATCAGTGACCCTGTTCAGGGAACAGTCCTTGTTGGTCACGTGCCGGAAACCCATGGACGTAATGTTATCGTGGTTTCCGGCTAGACACGGATCTGCAGAGCTTTCTCCATACGCAATCCGAAATATCTGGACTGAAAAATATAGTCGCATACTAATTGCATTGATCAACACTGGTGTTTTTCCATTTTACCTAGATTATAGGTAAATTATCCGTACATGTATATCGTTAAACTAAAATGAAATTCGGCTCTCTGTTTAAATTGTATATTAAATGTATTTAAAATGAAAGAGTCAATGAATGTTATAAAAGATTGAAGTAAAACAAGTACTTTAAACAACTTGCTTACCGAAAACAATTGACGTGACGGCTGCATAGAGCATTGTTATCTGTTTACGGCATTATCTATTCGTGTGGTCGTACATAAACACAATCGTGAATGTACAAATGCACGTCCTTATCTTCGACAGTTTGGATTGGTTAGGCATGACAATACTTCAGTCACAGTTTTTTTTCAATATTCAGCAATACGACTGCAAACAAAAATCTGTAACACAATTTGGTCACTGTCAAAAACACTGAGGTTTCGATGAATGGCTAAAATGCAGTGCACAATTGATACATGAATGATTTGCCGTTATGTTTAACTACAATACATCTTTATAGATACGTGCAGAATCTTTGATAGGTTTTGCGGTACCACTTGCCTGAATATATTTAAACCTGTAGTTAGTATTTCATTTATTTATAGCATTATGTTCTTATAATTAATTGAATCGTTCTTCTGTAGTAGAAAAGTGTTTCTAAAATAAATGTTACAGGAACAAAAATTAACTTCCGATGTGCGAATGCTATAATTTCCCAAAATAAAATAATTAAAAAGACTTACTCTCGTAAGTTGCAGTTTTTGACGTTGTTGCAAGCAAGAGAAAACATAGATTAAAGAAGAGTGAGATTGTGTTCTTTTTTCAACATTTTAGCTTATAAGATTGTTTTCTTATTTCAACATTTTAGCTAACAACGCCGCGTTAAAAATTCAATTGGTTATAACATGTTGAAAATATGTTTTTTTGCAATGACTAATGTGATTGTTTTAGTATTCGACGAGACCATCGATACTATGTTCATTTCCCATGACCATGCCAATCAAAAACTGCAAGATAAACAGCGCTTTTCATAACGGGAGCTTATTCGATAAAAAGAAATAACATTTGTCTCCCTTGAATTACCAATAAACAATACAGTGGCAAACAGATAATTAGCAACCTACGTTATGCTCCGTTAAATATACTATGTCTGTCAATGTAATAGTATTTCGTGCAACCTATAGAATAATAATTGTACTGGAACAAAATGACAAATAAATTGCCATATAAGCCTAGCAGCTGATAATACGATATAAACGGTAAAGGGTAATTTAATTAGAACACCATATTCACCAGGGAATCCGACTGTGTTTGCACTCCTGGCGTATATGTTCCGCTTCATAAAGTTGTGTTCCTGGTATATTTATAACGCTATGAAAATTTTATGTCAATGTAATAAAGATAAACATTTCTGATTAACTAAAACGAATCATGCTTAGAGTAACATGTACTAAAGTAAAACCCGGATTTTAAATAACAAATTGCGTAGTTGTTTTGCTATTAAAAACCACCCGCAGCAAGACAATCGGAATCCTTATTTGAGATACATAAATTGTTTGTGCACAAACGAATAATTGCACAATGTTAAGTGTAAATATGTGTTCTTGCTTTTTATGTAGAAGGAGTCACTGACTTCTATATAGTAAAGTGAAAAGTATTACTCTGACAATCTTCTTAAGTAAGGGTTTTCAATCGTTTCCACTTTACGGTACTTATATCATTTTTCGTAAAAAACTAATACAAACTAAATATCATACGCGACGTTCAAGTTATATTAATTTATTTCTTAAATTATGAAAATGCTCACAATATTGACAAAAATAAACGTTGAAAACGCGAGATAAGTTACAAATATGGAATTGTTAACTTGTTGGTCGGGTACGGAATTATGATACGTGAAAATCCGAAAACAATCATTTTAAATACTCAAGCTGTGGATATTAACATGCAAATTATATTCTCTTACTTTGATGTGCTGATTTAAGTTGTATTTTGTATACTTTTTATGAATATTTGTTAAAAAATACTGTAAACTGATAAATGTTATTTTGTGTATGTTCTGAGAGGTAAGCTTTTCTTTACATGATTGTAGCAAAAATAATTCATGGTGACCTTTGAATGTCTTTATCTATATTTTATGGTGGTGTTCTTGTCTAAACTTTAGTAAAATTGTATGCATTTTTTATTATTATAATCAGTAAAAACACATGTATATGTAAAACAGATTTTATAAAATGCACATTACACCAAAGACTTCAAGATTTGTCAACTCGAATATAGCCCTAAATATGCATTCTTTGTTCAGTAGAATAAAATAATATGTATTCTTCATTGTTCAGTATAACAATGAGTGCGTGGTTCATTATTTATGTATTAAACCAGCGCCGTAGCCACGCTGAGGCACACCGAGGCAGTTGCATCGGCTAAAATTTGCAGAGCAATGTTGAGATTACAAGACAAAAAATGAATATTAATGTCAAAGAATAAAATCTATATAAGAAATTGAGGCAATTAAATGAATTTGAGGCACTATGATATTCACAAACAAATATTATCATTGAATACAATTGGTTTATGTTGAGGCAGATAATTATTTCATTTTAATAACTTCAATTGATGCCAAATGGCTCAGCAAAATGATAAGGAAAATCCGTATATTAAACAAAGCGTCGCACTGTACACTTCGCTGTTACAATCAGTGTAGACATCGGAACGTACCGACCGAGGATCGGGTGTTTTACGGCCAGGTCTGGGTCTATTTTGGACCTAGACACACTTCGGGTGGTTGGCGTTTTCGCCTTTATTGGAATTCTCCTCTTTATGGCCGGCGTCGAGTTTAATCCGGGACCGTTTCAGGTGGTAAGAATCTCTGTTTACATTATAATTTTCAAATTATGATATCCCGCGTATTAAACTTTTTTGATGTAAAGAAGTTCAAGTCTTCTCTTTTTAATACATGTGGTCAATAAAGTTGATGATAGAACGTTGATGATAGAACTGTCAACTGACAGAAAATGATGACGCAGTGCTAAAACAAAATGTTACACACGAAAATTGAAAAAATGGCCAAAAACTTTACTGATTTAAGTTAAATATTTGTACTCCTCATGATAATCAATATGCCCCTGTGACGCAATCGGTACGGCGTCAGACTCTGTATCCATTGCTCATTATTATATTGTCACTGCGTTGGTTCGAATCCCAGTAGGTCCGTGTTTAAGTAAATTCCATCAATGATCCTTTTTATATGTGTTTATGATTGAAAACGCTTTTGATTTAATGCATTTAAATATTTCTTTTAAGAGCCATATTGTGCTTTCAAGCTCTTAATGAAACTGTCTGAACTACAACAGCAAGTTTGCAAAAGCTCATTTGATGTTAACTTAAGAAATAATATTTTTTATTGGTTCTTGAACATGTGAGCGGAGTTTTAGCGCATTGCGAAGGCTTAAAACGTGGACACGTTCTACTATGAAAGAGGAACGGCTTAATGGCATCGCTTTAATGTTTGTGCATAAACACATTCCAGTTGATCGAAAACAAATTCTACAAATGTGGGATTCGACTGGAGACAGGAGAGTTGAATTAGCGTTCAATAAGATTGATATTTAAAAGTTGATGAATAATAAAACATGTTCATGAAGCATTATTAGCTAAAATGTTTGATAGATCTGTTTCTTCATATTATAAGGTAGTTCTATTTTATTTTAGTATTTCAATAATAGATATGTAAAGCACATCCTATTATCCATATACATACTATAGCTTGTATAAGAGAGCTGCGTCTCATTTTTTTCTTTTTTCTATCTGAGTTCAAATGAAGTATATGACTATTTTTCTGTAGTTCAGTTTGTTACATATTTGTCACGTCAAACACCGTTTATGGTACCAGAATATAAAATTAACAATGAACTTGTAGCAGATTTGTTTTTGTTAACTTTATTGATACCAAACGGTAACATGTAGCGTCCACGCTTTCGATAATTTAGGTATAAAACGAAGTTTAAATGGCCTTTTAAACGCACCAGAGACGTTCTAGGTATAAAAGATTTTTACGGGGGGGGGGGGGGGGGGGGCATGCCCCCGGACCCCCCTAGAAGGACCTAAGATACTGCCTTGGCTTAAATTTGGGTCTGGCTACGGCACTGATTAAACATACGTTTTTTAACTACGTCGTTTCAGGCATTGTAAAAAAATGGCAATTTGTAAAAAGTATATGCTATGGAAAAAAAACTTAACTATCTAATATTAATTCACTGTAAACCCCTTATGTATTTAATATTTGTAACAGACACACATTGACAAGCAGCACACGCAAAGTTATAAAATTCTGGATATTTAAATGCCTAAAGCGATCATTTACTATGGAATCATCCACAATTTGATGCTACTTTACTTACCACTGAATGGTTCTGATGATGTCAATGTAAGTTTTATATTTGAATTATTTTGTAAGTCATATTTTTAACCAGACGACCACATAAAGATTCATATACAAGCCTTTTGTAGACCGTGTTTATCTATACACAAATACATCAATAGGTGACGCATTCAAACGCTGTTTGCCTTATATGCAAGCAAAGCACCAGGCTAAAACAATTGTATGCATCATGAATACGGTATCGGCTACTGATCGATAACAATCGATCCATTCACACTATTATAGTTAACACTGCGTTGCTCAAATGTTATATTAACCCAAAATGTGTTTTAGACACATGTATAACATTTTTACTTCTGACTAATGAAAAGTTTCGACTGTATTGATGACACCTGTTGTTCTATTTCCTCTATTATGTATATAGCGACGAGAGAACACTTATTAATTGATTACTGCTTAATCAAATATTCTACGATCTTGTTTCCGTCGTTTCTATTTTGGTAAGGCCACTATTCGGAAACAAATACTACTATTATTGTCGGATCGATTGTATACCTGTATGCGGATGAAAATCATACTGTGAATCTTTAAACCAAACAAGAGTTGTTAGTGATTTGATTTTCCGCAAAAAACCTTGCATATTTTGCGTGACCAAAGCTAAAAAAGGTTGCTTTGCATCATATCATTACTTATATTTTTTTTAAGTGTTAATTGTAATTTATTAAGTCACATATTTTCATTGTTATATGCCTTTGAATAAGAAATTGACACCAAATTAAATTTTCCCCATTTTGTCGGTGCATGCTATAAGCTAAAAATTGTTTTAATCCAAACTCTTCATAGTTTAAACGACTAAAACTGACAACATGTTCTATGGATCATATCATCAATGGTATCATTTTAAAGTGCAAACTGAGTTTTAAGGCTGCCCTTATTTTCATTTTGATATTCCTTTTAATAATGAAATTATCTAAGTTTTAATTTGTCCTGTTTTTCAGGTATTTGCATTCAGTCGTTTTGATTTTCCGCAAAAACCTTGCATATTTTGAGTGACCAAAGCTAAAAAAAGGGTCCATTGCAATATATCATAACTTATATTTTTAAAGAGTGCTAATTGTAAATTATATAGTCCCACATTTTCAGTGTGATATTCTTTTGCATAAGAAAATTACAACATATTTTATTTACCCCACTTTGCAGGTGACTTCTTTAAGCCAAAAATTGTTTCAATCCAAACATTTAATAGTTGCAGCGACTAAAACGTCAAATATAAACTATGGATCGCATCAAATATGGTATCTTTTTTTTGGCATGCCAATTGAGTTTTATTTCTGCCCAAATTATCATTTTGACATTCCGTTAAATAATGAAATTCTGCAAGTGGTAATTTATCCTGTTTTTCAGGTATTTGCATACAGCCGTTTCGATTTTCCGCAAAAAACTTTATATTTTGAGTGACCAAAGCTACAAAGGGGTGCATTGCTTCATATAATAACTGATATTTTTCTACAGTGCTGGTTGAACTTTATTTAGCTCCTCAGTTTCATAGTGATATTTCTTTGCTTAAGAAAGTTACACCATATTTTATACACCCCATTTTGCAGGTGAATGTTTTAATCCATAAAAAGTTTCCATTCATCTCCTTCATAGTTGTAATCACTAAAACTTAAAACATATACTATGGCCTGTAACATAAACTTAATTATTTTACAGTGCAGATTTAGTTTTATGGCTGCCCATAATTTCCTTGTGATATTCCTTTAAATAATGGAATTGTGCAATTTTTAATTGACCCAGTTTTTCAGACATTTTCATTCAGCCCTTTTGATTTTCTGCAACAAAGCTTAAAGACTGTGTTAAAATTGCTTTTTATTTTAAAATAATTATATCCCAATATGATTGAAATTATACAAAAATGAATAAAAAATATATTTGTTACAAAGAAATGGACTCATGCTGGCAATTCGAGGAGAAAGATTATGGGAAAATTTTGATTTCAAGCATTCTGATGACAGTTGACAGTATTGAATAGAATTAAAGCTCAATTTCAACCTGTGGATGTTAATTTACAATAAAGAAATTTCATTATAATATAAATATGGTTAAATGCCTCATTATTATTGATTTCAAAAACAATAAAACTTAGCATATCTCTGTAATTAAATTATTTTGATTAAATTTAAGTGCACACAGTTAGGGATTCCTTTATCCTTTCTTAGCTTTCCTAAATATCCATAAAAACCTTCCAAGGCAGATGTAAAAACCCTAGTTACTAATGTTATGTAATATTCCATACAGAACTGCCAATTCAGTCATCTAGTTTATGGCTATATGGGTGAAATATGCATTATCAGTAGATAGATCTCAAATTTATTATGGCACAGACAGTATGGTGCCAGATATGGTGACAGCATGTTCTATGGATCATATCATTAGCCCTCCCAAATTTAATCAACTTTTTATAATAATCATGTATAATTAGGCATCATACTCATTCGCAATATTACTTTGTGTAAATTCGTATAAATAATAGTTTGTTTATTTTGTGTAGTTCAAACCGTTGATGAATGTGCTTAATTAAAAGTGCTTCTGTTTTATAAGTTGAGGAAGGTTTAAATTAATTAATCATTAAATATATGATTTAATGTATAAATTTAGTCGTGTAATTATTAATATAAAAATTTAATATTAATCCTAATGGTTCTTGTTGATCAATTTATAATATAGTAAAGTAATTTAATAAGGTGGGTTAGCTCAGGTAATATTCAATACCACACAATACCTGGTAACAAGACAAAATTTGGACTTATTACCAGGTATGGTGTGGTGTAAATGGTGGATTGGTTTTTAATTGTCTTTCTGTGTTCATTTGCTGAAATATGACAATGAATGTATTCATGAATTCATTAGGAAACATTATAAAATGCATGTTTATATGCCTTCTTTATAAATTTTATGAGGCATTTATATTTTTCATCTAAATTTAGAATAGCATATAATAAATATCATATGATTTGGTGCTCATCTGCCATGCTCATTGGTATTTTCAGTTTGGCCAGGCCCAGGAGGGAGCGACTGAGTGATGGGGTGCAAAAGCGATCTCGACATTTACTTGATGAATCATCCCGAACAGCACTTGTCGATCGTCTCCTGCTCAATGAGGATGAATCCATAACTGAGAACTGAGGTCGATACTTCTCTCAACATCGCATTGTATGAAGACAAAGCAACTAAGTGTGGTTTGTCATCGCCAACAACTGAACCAGGCTCAGCTGCCGTTGGAGTCTGCCAAGTTGAGATCAATGTACCTATCAGGGTTGAGTGTTACATACTTAAGGAAGTGATCAAAAGCCATATATTGTCCATATGCACGCAAGAGACCTGATAATGCTCTGTTTACATTCAGATCAAACCAATGGCAAAACATATTAAGTATGAAAGTATGTGTAAATGAAGCAGGACACACTATTGTGTATGTATGTTCATTGTTAGGAAGTTGCTCAGGACCATTTTTTGTGGGAACACATTTCTAGTGATTATCTTTTTGCCAATTAGCTCACCTAAGCACAGTGTGCCATTGGTGAGCTTTTGTGATCACCATTTGTCTGTCATGCGCAGTGTGTTGTGGGGCGTCAACATTTGCCTTGTTAACACTTTAGAGACCACATAAATTGTCCAATCTTCATGAAATTTGGTCAGAACATTTGTCCCAATGATATCTTGGACAAGTTAAAAAATGGTTCTGGTGTATGGTCTGTCATCATGAAACTTGGTCAGAAGATGTGTCCCTATGATATCTTGGGCAAGTTCAAAAATGGTTCTGGTTGGTTGAAAAACATTGGCACCAGGGGGTGGGGCATTTTTCCTTATATGTCTATATATAGCTATAAAAAACCTTTTTAACACTCTAGAGGCCACATTTATTGTCCGGTCTTCATGAAACTGGTCAAACAATGTGTCCCAATGATTTCTCGGACAAGTTCGAAAATGGTTCCGGTTGTTTTAAAAACACGGCCAGGGGGCGAGGCATTTTTCCTTATATGGCTATGGTAAAAACATGTCAACACTCTAAGTCACATTTAAAGTCCAATCACCATGATGAAAAATTATTATGTGATTATGGTTTTTCTTCAGCAATATTAATACCCTGCCCCATACGATAATGGCTCTTATGCTTACATGTTTGTTGCCTGCATCACTGCAGAATATTAGCTGTTTTCTTTTAATATGTTATTTGTTATATCAACAACTTGCTTAATATGTGTTATGTTGGATAAATTGCTTAATTTTTGTTATGGAAGGTGTATTGATATTTGTTCATGTAATATGAAGTTTTGATGAAATATTAAACTGTAAAAACTATGTTCATGCATTCTTTTATTGCACCGACTAAAATTGTTACTACAGATGTTTATGAAGAGACTTTATCACATAAAGGGTTGCATAGGCACCTCTGTAGAAGCCGGGACACACTTAATCATAATGTACATGAGAGAACATACTTTTCAAGTTTAGATGATGCTTTTTTACAACATATGGAATCCATATGTTCTTTTCATTAACTTTGCATTCTGGGCACTCATACACAACTGACTGAGTAAAGTCCTGAACAAATTAACTATCATAATATTCATCATAATTCACTATCACAATATTCATCATAATCGGTATAACTAGAAGTAAATCCATATTTAAATCCTCGTCATCCCATGACACAATATCCGTTTCAGACATTGTGAAAAGACATAGAAAAGTAACTTCATAACTGGATCGATATGCTTAATTACGGAGAATGGCACAGTATACGGGTCTGAAGATTTCTATATATGTACTCTAGGTGGTAATGTTATAATTGGTAAAATCGTGCATTGAATTTAGCGGTCATTAAAGAGAACAATGAACACAAACAGTCGATTAGAGCAGACCAAGAATAGATTCTCTCCATAAGAAGACGAATTTGTTCAGAGCTTTATTCAAATTATACTACACGTAAATGGCAGTCGGATTTATCAAATTTAAACACTGCAATTAAAATGAAAAACAAAAATCTAATTAAAACAACCAATTATTAGTTGTTTGTCGTAAGATTATGATCGCTTCTTTATTTGAATTTATCGTATTTCAAAGGCCATCATTAAATACCGGTTATGATGGTGTGTGTTTTTTCAAACTGGAGGCGAATAAAATCGCTTAATACAACAATGCGGCATGTGATTTATTTTAATTGACACATTACAATTGTGTGATAGTACCGCATACATTCTCATATTAATAATACATAACAGTTTATTTGTTTCAAATCGCAAAAACTGAAACGCGAAAGCGTGTTTCAGGAATGTTGATAAGCGTGTTAACTACCGTGGCAACCGACAAACAGTTGCGCGCTTATCTCGCCGAAACCCGCGACGGGCGAGAGTTTACCGATATTTGGCGACCTGCTTATCTCTGTTATCTACGTCTCTGGTTGAGATTACAAAAAAAAAAAAGAATATTTATGTCAAAGAATAAAATCTATATAAGAAATTGAGGCAATTAAATGAATTTGAGGCACTATGATATTCACAAACAAATATTATCATTGAATACAATTGGTTTATGTTGAGGCAGATAATTATTTCATTTTAATAACTTCAATTGATGCCAAATGGCTCAGCAAAATGATAAGGAAAATCCGTATATTAAACAAAGCGTCGCACTGTACACTTCGCTGTTACAATCATTGTAGACATCGGAACGTACCGACCGAGGATCGGGTGTTTTACGGCCAGGTCTGGGTCTATTTAAGACCTAGACACACTTCGGGTGGTTGGCGTTTTCGCCTTTATTGGAATTCTCCTCTTTATGGCCGGCGTCGAGTTTAATCCGGGACCGTTTCAGGTGGTAAGAATCTTTGTTTACATTATAATTTTCAAATTATGATATCCCGCGTATTACACTTTTTTGATATAAAGAAGTTCAAGTCTTTTCTTTTTAATACATGTAGTCAATAAAGTTGATGATAGAACGTTGATGATAGAACTGTCAACTGACAGAAAAGGATGACGCAGTGCTAAAACAAAATGTTACACACGAAAATTGAAAAAATGGCCAAAAACTTTACTGATTTAAGTTAAATATTTGTACTCCTCATGATATGCAATATGCCCCTGTGACGCAATCGGTACGGCGTCAGACTCTGTATCCATTGCTCATAATTAGATTGTCACTGCGTTGGTTCGAATCCCAGTAGATCCGTGGTTAAGTAAATTCCATCAATGATCCTTTTTATATGTGTTTATGATTGAAAACGCTTTTGATTTAATGCATTTAAATATTTCTTTTAAGAGCCATATTGTGCTTTCAAGCTCTTAATGAAACTGTCTGAACTACAACAGCAAGTTTGCAAAAGCTCATTTGATGTTAACTTAAGAAATAATATTTTTTATTGGTTCGTGTACATGTGAGCGGAGTTTTAGCGCATTGCGAAGGCTTAAAACGTGGAAACGTTCTACTATGAAAGAGGAACGGCTTAATTGCATCGCTTTAATGTTTGTGCATAAACACATTCCAGTTGATCAAAAACAAATTCTACAAATGTGGGATTCGACTGGAGACAGGAGAGTTGAATTAGCGTTCAATAAGATTGATATTTAAAAGTTGAAGAATAATAAAACATGTTCATGAAGCATTATTAGCTAAAATGTTTGATAGATCTGTTTCTTCATATTATAAGGTAGTTCTATTTTATTTTAGTATTTCAATAATAAATATGTAAAGCACATCCTATTATCCATATACATACTATAGCTTGTATGAGAGAGCTGCGTCTCATTTTTTTCTTTTTTCTATCTGAGTTCAAATGAAGTATATGACTATTTTTCTGTAGTTAAGTTTGTTACATCATTGTCATGTCAAACACCGTGTATGGTACCAGAATATAAAATTGACAATGAACTTTTAGCAGATTTGTTCTTGTTAACTTTATTGATACCAAACGGTAACATGTAGCGTCCACGATTTCGATAATTTAGGTATAAAACGAAGTTTAAATGGCCTTTAAAACGCACCAGAGACGTTCTAGGTATAAAAGATTTTTACGGGGGGGGGGGGGGGGGGGCATGCCCCCGGACCCCCGTAGAAGGACCTAAGATACTGCCTCGGCTTAAATTTGGGTCTGGCCACGGCACTGATTAAACATACGTTTTTTAACTACGTCGTTTCAGGCATTGTAAAAAAATGGCAATTTGTAAAAAGTATATGCTATGGAAAAAAAAACTTAACTATCTAATAGTAATTCACTGTAAACCCCTTATGTATTTAATATTTGTGACAGACACACCTTGACAAGCAGCACACGCAAAGTTATAAAATTCTGGATATTTAAATGCCTAAAACGATCATTTGCTATGGAATCATCCACAATTTGATGCTACTTTACTTACCACTGAATGGTTCTGATGATGTCAATGTAAGTTTTATATTTGAATTATTTTGTAAGTCATATGTTTAACCAGACGACCACATAAAGATTCATATTCAAGCCTTTTGTAGACACACTATTATAGTTAACACTGCGTTGCTCAAATGTTATATTAACCCAAAATGTGTTTTAGACACATGTATAACATTTTTACTTCTGACTAATGAAAAGTTTCGACTGTATTGATACACCTGTTGTTCTATTTCCTTTATTATGTATATAGCGACGAGAGAACACTTATTAATTGATTACTGCTTAATCAAATATTCTACGATCTTGTTTCCGTCGTTTCTATTTTGGTAAGGCCACTTTTCGGAAACAAATACTACTATTATTGTCGGATCGATTGTATACCTGTATGCGGATGAAAATCATACTGTGAATCTTTAAACCAAACAAGAGTTCTTAGTGATTCACTTGAGTGAGCGTGAAATGTTTAAATATCTTTAAAATTTTAGTAGGACAACTGCTCAGCGAGGCGTGGTTGTCACTTATTGCGCTTGAAGAAGTTAAAGTCATCCGCGTAGAAAGGTGTGTTAGCTTGCGATAGATGGCGAACGTGCACAGTAGTCCTTGTGGCAAAAAGAAAAGGGGTGGAAAGGGGGCAAAGTTAATTTACACTGTGATATTAACCGGGCAGATACCAAATTGAAGGAAATTTGTCATATGTGAAATCGGGTTTAAGTTCGAAGATTTGTGCTTCTCGTAATTGAAAAGGTGTCAGTCACGCCCTTTGTGGGCGAACAATTAGCGACGAAACCTGGAATTTGGGATCAGTTGAAATCCTTACAAACTTGTCAGCGTCCGGGATATGCCTGCATAGAACATGGGTGGAATAGGGAAACTTGTGACATTGCTGCTGTTAGCATCGCCTATAGCCTTGACAGTGGGACAATTGGTATGTAACATTACAAATGAACAGTAGATCATCTGCATTGTTATGATATATTAAATACAGTGTTTTGCTACTCACTTTATAAATAAGCTATATATAGAAAGAAACTTCAACGCGAGTGCACTGTGTGTACTTAAGCTCATTGGGTCATTGTCGACCTGAAATGGCTTGAAGTCGCCCCAGGGTGACATGAATCGGCTTGAAGTCACCCTAGGGTGACAAGAATCGGCTTCTAGTCACCACCGGGTGACTTCAAGCCATTTCAGGTCGACAAAGACCCAATGAGCCTTACGTAATAAGCAATGTTAATCTCTCTGAAAATCTTTAATTTGTTTAAGGGGCCTTTTCACGTTTTGGTAAATTGACAAAATTGAAAAAGTTGTTTCAGATTCGCACATTTTTTGTTTTAGTTATGATATTTTGTGAGGAAACAGTAACACTAAACATTTACCATGCTCTAAAATAGCCATTATATGCATCTTTTGACGATTTAAAAACCTGAACATTATAACGCGTTGCAACGCGAAACGATTGAATAATTTGAAGAGTTCTGTTGTTGTCGTTATATTTTGTGAAACTACGAGGATTGCTCAAATAAAGTATATAATACATCCTTCAATGTATGAGCACGGATGGCCGAGTGGTCTAAGCGGTAGACTTTTACTCCAGGACTCCAGGGGTCAGTGGTTCGAGCCCTGTTGAGGATTACTTTTTTCTTTGTTTAATTGTATTCTTGATTTTTTTACTGGAGCTTTTTCGATCCAATGTTTACATTTATCAATATAAAGCATTTAATTACAAACTTCAAAACATGCCAGAATCTGTGAAAAGGCCCCTTTAAGTATTCTACACGATTAACAGCAAAGTCAGATGTACTGTTTATAAACAAACGATTATGCATTTTCCAACGAATTAAAACTAAATCATAGCGAAACGAATCCAAACAAATCTGATTAAGCTACCCGGTATATTCAATAATGTGAGGTAATTTTATTTTAACGTCAATGGGCGATTTATATAAGACTACATTCATTTGCGTAACCTGCGGACCTTGAATATCGCGGTTTTTGAAAAGAAAAAGGCTCAACTCCGATGTTTGTCTACGGTATTTTGTCCAGCCAGTACAATACATGCCCAAGTTGAGCCCCATACAAGGTTAAAAGTTACAAGTTCGCGATTGCATTTTTGTTTTTATGTTTTGTACCATTCCATGATATGGTTTCCAAACACGCAACATTTTACCTCACTCACAGCTCTGATATTTGTCAATTGTATGTTCTATCCAGTATAAAATGCAACTGTTTGAACTGACAATATTTTGTATCGCTTTTGAACAAAACATAATCAAAGAAAATATGTGTCGATCATACTTAGTTTATGATGAACCCCGTACTTGATTGTCATTATTTACTACCGGTAATTATTAAGTTAAGAAGTTCGACATATTTTATCGCAATTCGTGTGAAGCGAAGCGAAATTATAATGGATCGGCCTTATTACACTTTTATGGAGAAATGAAATAGTGTCTATCGGTTTTGATAGGGTCTATCTGAATCGATAGTGTCTGTTGGTTTTAAATTCTTAAATATAGAACGGAACATAACAGAATAGTTTGTTTTTTACTTAAGCATGTGAAGCTCATCGTCGTAAACATACATATACATAACAGCATGCGTTGAAGAACACACAAAACACACATCAGTTAAAAAAAGCAGTTAATCTAAATAAACACGAAAAAACATATTTCGTGAACATATTTCGTGAGAATGTCACATGGATGGGGTTAGTACATAGTGATCAGACAGTATTATACGTATAGTTTTACAATTGTAGCAATAATAACATAATTCTGACCTTGTTTTCTTTGTCATGGATGGGGTTAATACATAGTGATCAGACAGGTATTATACGTATAGTTTTACAATTGTAGCAATAATTACATAATTCTGACCTTGTTTTCTTTGTGAAAACATGTATTATTATTTTACACTACACATATATATATGGCATTTTCTCTTATTTTAAAGCATTTTAAACTAAACATGGCTAGCTTTCTTAATACAGTTTTGTTTGAACTATTAAGTAGTATAATAAACTTGAACATATTTGGCCGGATTGTTAAATATTTTGGAAATAATGCATTCCTAACATCATTATAATATGGACATTTAAGAACAAAGTGAAATTAATCATCGATGTCATTTAGGTTACATAATATACATTTGCGCTGATCTCTTTCAAGGACAATATAAGGAATGATCCTACTAATGTTCCCAGTATCGTGAACAAAAATGTAAACAATTAAGGAAATTCAAAATTATGTTGTGATGAACCGAGCCGATTATTAGATAAAGGCTGAAAGCAACGTGCGAGTAAAGAAATATATGTCGTTTGATCGACATAAAATGTTCATTTATACAGCTGACTCATTTATTGTATAATCATCTTCGCACATGTGATGGAATTTATTTAAATAGAATAGGTATTCTTTTATAGGTATTGCATTGTCACATTAATGATAACAAACATTGCTTAGTATTGGTGAATACTTCTGGTATGACATTCCGTGTATCGCCTTTGATGTTCCAGGCTAGTATGTCAATCGTCCAAAATAGCGTGTCAGCTCTCTTTTGTGGCTGATAAAATCAAAAGACAACGAATGATGCATTGTGATGATATAATTACTCAAGCGAGTAATTTGAAACAATGTGTATTGTGGTTTGAAACAGTGTTATTTACACAGGTACACGAAGTCCATGTAGTTAGTCACATATGAAGGGTGGGTAAAAATAATAATTCTTTTTTTTGCTAACATAGTATTTTGCTGCATACAGTCAATCGATATGCGAATGTCCTCCATGTGACGCCATAGATCACATGTTTGAGCAATTCTCACAAACAAGTTACATGTGGACAAACCTGGCCGAAATGGACACTAAGTGTAACCAATTCTCAAACGCTCTCAATTCTAAAGTTCTAGATTTAAAAAAAAAAAATGAAACATGCGAAATAATCGCAAACTGTATCAGTCGTGCTTATGTACAGTACTAATCAAGAGGTTAACTCCAGAGTTTTCTTAAACTCTTCAAGTCCCATCATTAACGGCGCGTCACGAGAATCTCGTCAAGTCTAGAATCGTATGGAATTCCGACGGGAAAGCTGAATATTTGCCCGAAAACTTTCCAATACAAGAAACCAAAATGTGCGTTTATATCGTGAACTACGAGAAGTCGCCCATAGGTTCAAAGCAACTATGTTAACTGCGTATTCAGCACGATACAATTGTATCTCTTATTATAAGGTTTGAGAGATAGAGTAGTTTCACACTCAATTCTCGACATCAATACAGAGTGTGTGCTCCTTTATATTTAGAGGAATGTCCGCGCCAGAGCGTTTGTAATTAAAGGCTGTGTTCTCATATTTGGTAATTACTACGATATTGCATTCTGTGCACTCATACATTTTAGATCATATAAATAGTGTTGTTCAGTAACCTGATATACGCTTTGACGAAAATATTTAACATTGTTTTCGAAATTGACCGTTAAACACGTAAATGTTAAAAGCTTTAGACAAGCCGTCGTTCCAGAAGTGGAATTGTTACCTTACTTTAATGCATTGCATTCCAACCGGCAAGGTATCAAGGTCAGTTTGCGGTCAGTTACAGAAAACATTATATAAACGCAATCGCGTAAACTATGTGCACTTGAAGTTTATTTTGATAAGCAAGATACTAAATAAAGGTATTCTGCGATATTATTATGGTATGTCAATCATAGATTTTAAATGTGTTTTCAATAATTGCATGATAAGGACCAATTTCGATTAATTAATTAGAAGTATTTATCCATTTAGACCAATTTATTAAGCATGAGCACGATGATTCACGATACTAATAATAATGGAATCAAATAAGATTCGAGTGTTATCGACTGACCTATATGCTTTCATTTATTTTCATGCTTCTTGTGTTTTTCAATTCTGTCAAGATAGATATCTGAGTAAAAATATCTAATAAAGCTAAATAAGCCAAGAAATCTGGCGCAACACCCCGTAATTGAATTGCGTGTGATGCAGTTAAGAACTGCGCAGAAACAAAGGCATTCGCTATTTGTGTTCGAATAGATATAACTTTTGATCGTTCATAAACACCGACCACAATCAACGCGGTATATTATTTTGAAAGATAATTATTGTTTGCTTAATCTTCATGTTTTTAAACAGGTATAAACCAACTTATCAATAAATTTCAAAGGCAGTCAAATTATCACAATTGTAACAAAGTGACAGCAAATAGTTGTTTTCGAAATGATACCAAGCAAACACTGCGAAAACGTTAGGCAGAACTTATCGGTTTCGGTACGGAAATAATTTCATCTGCTTTCAACTTCTATGTATCATTAACTACATCAATTATACATGCCGTTTGACCAAAATATAGCAAATTTGACGGTTGAGTGACTCCTTGTATTCATCTGTCAGTTCGTGTTTACTGCATCCGTTAGTAAAAAGACATGTATAATTTGTCATGGAATAAACGCAAATATGATGACATCTGGAAAAAATGAAACTGTCCGAAAATTTAAAGTAATTAAAATATGTCCGAAAATATAAGAGTCACACAAATAATTACTTTAGCTTTAGAGGATTCCGAATATTTAGAGTGTCCGAAAACGTAGAGAATTACGGGTATTCGTGTTTTTCGAACTTGGTGTACGATCTCGTCTGTTGAAATTCATACACGACAACTTACGGGCTACTCATGCAAATTTATTTTCACCCAGGCACCAGACAAGGAAGTATATAAAAATTTGTAGCACTTGAATAAACTAGGGTCTTTTTCTGCGAAGCTGTCTAAGCCAGCTTTTCACCTTACCTGACCTTTTGTTAGTGTCCAATAAAATTTAAATAAAATTTCCCTCGGCTAGATCAGAATGAATACACTTCATTTATTTCATTGGCTGATTTGAGCAAAATTCCCCAGAACATCGGCAACACGATCGCGTCTTTGTAACGATGTTAAATGCGTGTTCAGCATGAATCTACTTTATCTCTTATAAAAAGGCTTGATGGATAGAACAGTTTTACACTCAACTCACGACATCAATACAGTTTGTGTGTGCCCCTTTATATTCAGAAGATTGTCAGCGCCATAGCGTGTGTACTCAAAGGCTGTGTTTTCATATTTGGTTATTACTACCGTATTGTATTCTGTGATCACGTATATTTTAGATCAAATAAATATTATTGTTCCTTATCATGATATTCATTTTGACCAAAATATATTAAATTGTTTTCGAAACACGGAAAAAAAACATGTAAAAGTATAAAGCTTTAAACAAACCGTCGTTCCATTAGTGGAATATTTATGCATTTCATTCCATCTCGCAAGGTATAAAGCTCAGTTCGCGGTCAGTACAAGACTCTTTATAAAAACTCTATCGCGTTAACCCGGTGAACATGACCAGAAATAGCTTTATTGCAGATATTCGGCGATATAATTATGGTATGTCAATAAAATATTATTTTTTTCAATAATTCCATGATAAGTACTAGTTTTGATTAATTTAATAAGAATTATTCCACTATAGCGACCAATTTATTAAGCATGAGCGCGATGATTCACAATACTATAAACAATCGAATCAAATAACTATGTCTGAAAAACCACTACAACATGTCTGTTCGAAAAACGCGCGTATTAATATTTAAAATATGTACGGTTGATTCTCGTGTGGCCATTGACTCGTATATTTTCATTCAATTTCCATTCGTCTTCAGTATTTCTGTTCTATGTCTATAGATATATGGTCAATAATATCTAATAATTCGAAATAAGCCACGAAGTATGGCGCAACGTTATTGATTTGCATGTGCTGCTGCTAAGAACTGCGCAGAAAAAGGTATTTTCTGTCTCATTGATATAACTCTTTATCTTTCATCAACCACAACCACAATCAACGCCGTATACCTTTTTAAAAGATATTTCTGCTTTTTATTATAAAATGTACCGTTCATTCTGGAATCGTGGTACTTGGTATGATGCTAGAATAAGGTATTGCGAATATTTCGGACGCCAGACCCCTAATGACAGATTAAGTGGCCCCCCCCCCAAAAAAAAAAAAACAACAACAAGATGGTAACCGTTTATATTAATGTATATATATGCACTTATTTAAACACTATTTTCAGATAAAAGAAAATCCAAATTATAGCAAATTATGATTGTGAAAGCAAACTTAAAAGTAAAACAAAACAAGACTTCTGAACGTAAAGGTCAGTATCAATGTCAAATATGCTTTATATGACATGAACTGTCCGCACGTGTTAAGATAATGTTTATATTTGATTGGCAAATACATCAACAAACACCATAATGCATTTACGATAAACAATTGAAAAAACAGTTTTATTACTTACAGAAATGGATGTAAAACGTTAAAGTAAGTGTACTGCTTAATATAATGAACTTCTGATTTTTATCACAGAGAAGAGGGCTTTAAAAGCCATCCGTTTTGAAACTAAAATAAAATGCATACTATTTTATTATCAAAATTATGCAATAGTAACATTCAAATTGCTCTATATATGATTCACTAAAACGTTAAAATCAAAACCATAGAAGAAATCGAGACTATACTTTAATACGGAAACAGTGTGTCTCCGTGGGATACTAAAGTCATCTAAGAAATCATAATTGGTTGCCAATGTAATCAAATAAAAAATCGTCACAAAACGAAACAACATAAGTTGTGCTTTCAATACTTAACATAGCATTCTATGTATCATCACATTGCTTTACTGAATTAAGTAAAAGTGCGTTTCAGTTATTGATTTTCTTTCTTTACCTTAAAATCTTGCAAAAAGATCGCATTTTAATAATGTACTTCTTACAAAACGCATTTTTGGATTTCGCAATTTGCGATAATAAAATATTATATCGATAATTTCATTTACAGTTTTAAATAAACGGTGTCCATCTTAGATCTCTGGGGGACACCTTGATATGTCGGGTGGGGTCTAGCTGGCAGAACATCTGCATTAACTTATTCTATCATCATACAAAGACGCACAGTTCTTGAATGGATAGATCATTTCTGTGAAAAGTGTCTCACACAAACAAAACCCTCACTTAGCAGTGCATATGGGTTTGAAAGTATGCGTCCTAAAACTGGCAGCCCCGACAAAAGCTCTGAATAAAACGCTTATCATATGACACAATTACGTTTACAGCTGGCGTTCCGCGTATAATGCAAAAAAGTATTCATACATGATCATGATTAGAAACCCGCAAGGATCAAAAACACTCCGGAATTAATGTATGACACAAACACAATAGAAAATGCTCATCAATTCATACACTTGGGTATGATTCAGTATAAATGCAGTAAATTTCTTTTTAATGGTACACTCCTGTCGCTAGCTCACTCAACTAACGATCCTTCAAGTTTGTATCATATGACTGTCGCGAAGAGATATACCACGTGCGTTCTTCCTCGGGCACTCTTAGGCTGCGAACTATGGAACCGATAAGTAGCAGCGACATAAGCCAGTCGGAAATAGCGCACCACTATTGTCTCAAACGGGCACAGGGGCATCCTTTAGTCTTTCCTGAAACGCTCGGACATGGTCATACGCCTCCTGGGCGTAAAGTTAATAAAGGCGATTTTCGACAAGCCGATGTTGCTGTCTCTGTGTTCACTATGCCAGGTACACCACGATACATTCGCACCAACCTTCTTGTTAACTCAGACTCGGCAAGCTGTGGTTACCTTCCTTATGTAGCTCGCATTCTTTATATTATTATAGTTTGTCGTCCTACTAAGAAACATTCAAGTCAATTGGTGACTTCCATACCAAAGACATGTGGAGACGAATCTTAACACAGCGCATTTCATGACATGAAGAGGCAAAGAAGCGATAAGTAATACACTATTTTGATGACTACCATAATTTTGGGTTCCTTCATAAAAATCAGAAAACTGCTTACATTTGCCGGACTGCATTACGCTAATTGGCCAAAGTATTGTTTGTCTTGCCCCTCTGGACATACCATCAACACGCCTGCACCATGCCCTAGTGAATCATATAGTCTTAAGATGAACTTAGGACCTACAAACATCGCGAATCCTGTCTAAACGAAGTGTGGGAGATATACATAGGCCGAGATTTATTGCATAAACGTTGAATTCATTTGCTGGTAGGAATCGGGTACTCAAATTTTTTAGTAATTTGTAACCAAACCATCTATTATGGTGTGTCTGCCATTATAGATGTTCTAAGGGATTATTAAAATGTGTATGTGAAGTTCAAATAACCATTGTTAAAGATTTCGTATAAAAAAATTGTTGATACCGTGCAAAGAATTTGAAAATGGAAAGCATTAATTGTATATACAAGAGAACTACACAACCGTATCGGATAAAAGAGTCAATGTGTGGTTAGTTTAATAAATTTGAAATAAAAGAAACATAGTATAATAAAAACATCTTTTTACTCATATGCGTTAATAACACCAGATGACAAAAAAGTGTCGCGTAGGAATAAGTTTTTTACTCCACAACTTTTCTGTAGATACAAACAACGATCTTTCTCATGCTGTGTTAATTCGTCTCACGGCCTTTCATTATCCTTCTAAATGTTTAACCTTTTTATGCCTAGTGGACTATCCCATCCTTCTAAATTGGATCAATGTATTTCAAAAATTAGGATGTCTAGTATATTTATTTCTATATTTAGAATATTTCTTACAGAAGTTCCTTAAAGCAAACAGCGCAGACCCTGATGAGACGCCGCATCATGCGGCGTCTCATCTGGGTCTACGCTGTTTGCTAAGGCCTTTTTTCTAGACGCTAGGCATAAATGGGTTAAATTAACCAAGTTGACTACGGCACAAATGCGCTCAATGATAATGACTTATATTGACATATTGCCATTAAGACTTCGCTTTATGACTGCACAGTTCCATGTTAGAAAGTTGCGAAATGTTTTATTATTAATTTAACAAACCAGCATCCATTAGCATGGAAATAAAACTTTAAACGCCACAAACCTTTACAAATGTCAGTATTCTATGCGTATTTAATGTGTCCAGTTTCAACACTGTTAAAAACCCGTTTTTCAATTTCGGTATAACTCCCCTATTTGGCGATGTTCTTGTTTATAGGAGTGAATAAATATTTGATAAGGCGTTTTCCACTTATTTCCACACGGTTGCTATAAAGAGACAAGCCGTGGTAACACGAAGTCTTTTCACGTTCCCCCGTCATTAAGGTACATTTGGGTTCGTAAAAGTCAAGTACAGTGGATAACAGTATGGTAATAAGATTTTGAAAAATACATGCATAATATTTTTATATATATATATCAAGTAAAGCCAAGGGGTTTGCGATCCGACTATTAAATATTTCTTGACACATTTTATTGAAGATTGATATTTTTGCAGACTATCAATTATTGAGCCTCGCTCTTGGAAAACGGCGTTTAATGCATGTGCGTAAAGTGTTGTCCAAGTTTAATGCATGTGCGTAAAGTGTTGTCCAAGTTTAATGCATGTACGTAAAGTGTGGTCCAAGTTTAATGCATGTACGTAAAGTGTGGTCCAAGTTTAATGCATGTACGTAAAGTGTGGTCCAAGTTTAATGCATGTACGTAAAGTGTGGTCCAAGTTTAATGCATGTGCATAAAGTGTGGTCCAAGTTTAATGCATGTACGTAAAGTGTGGTCTAATATTAGCCTGTGCAGTTCGTGCTGGCTTATCATCAACGCAACTTTCAAGTTTTTTTATCTATGCAATTGAACATTTGAACAGTTACAGATATATCGCGTTTCAACGAACAAAATCGAATTCATTAAAAGCACCTATTATCCTTATGAAACTGATGAAGCTTTTTGTTTGGATTAGCTTAATTCTGAGTTAATCATAAATTACCATCAACCGGTTGGTTAACCATATCATAATTATTTATTTACATGTTTATAAATGCGCGCCTTTTAAGGGGTATTGCTGCAGTTTTGCTGATTTTTTTCCATCGAAAAGATTTGTTCCAAAATTTATATTTTAGATATACATACAAATACTATATGAAAAATGAAGTAAAAACATAGGGTCCCTGGCCTTTTTTAGATTGTACTCACCATTATATAACATGTACTTTTTCAATAAAACGGAACAATCTCTAATTGCGTAAAAATAATGAATAACCTATGAAATTGGCAACATGTAGATATTATATAAGCTAAGATTCATCATATACCATTTAATTGAACCACACACTACCAATAAAATGGATTACACATGTTAAATTTTAAGAAATTAATTTTTTATAATTGTTATGTCACCCAAAAAAAAACGTCATTTTTTTACTATTGTAACCACATAAATGGATTTTTTTTATGTCAAATAGAATTCTGCAAAACTGCTCAAATATGTTCATCTGCGTATTGTAATCATAAAACACAAGTAAAAAAGGGGGTCGCCGCACTTTTAAGAGAGATTTTTTGTTTTAATTATCCCTACCGTCTATACGTCAAATTTCATAAAATACGGCAATAAGGCAAAACCCAAGAAAATAGTACCGGTACACAGATTGTTAGCAATATGAATAAACATTAGAAATTGTTTACAATCTTAACTGGGATCACAACAGCTTACTAAAAGACATTAATACAAAACAATATTTAATCACAAACATAATACCATACAGTATCAAACTCGACCATAATCATTAATAACTAACATGTTCACAGATTTCGGCATGTTTTAAAGTTTGTGTTTAAATGCTTTAAATTGATAAATGTAAACAACAGGACTAAAGAGCTCCAGTATAAAACAAGAATGAAATTAAAGAAAGAAAAAAAAAGTTTACAAAAAAACGTTAACCCCATCTGGGATCGAACCACTCACAATTGTATTATGAACCAACTCGGTCATTGCTGATGATATAGATAACAAAAATATTAAGTTGTGATAATAGCATCATCGGTGTTGCTATAAATATATCTTCGGTTAAATAAACTGCCGCAACACCCCTACTTAGTGTACCAAATTATTAGAAATACTATATACCCATTTGATGACGTGAATGTCTCATATATTTCAACTCCATTAAACATTGTCGTGCCATCCAAAACTCTCATGGGGGTGTTGCAATCTATTAACATAAACACAAAATCTGCATGACGATTCATATAATCTTATATACTCGAATGAATAACGCATTCAAAAGGCTATACATGCGATAAATACATTTTACCGTTTATTTTTACAATCGTTTGAAAACCACGACCATACATGTACTTGTGCGAAGAAAATGCTTAAGGCAATATTTTGTTTTATTTTATGGATACGTTAGTTGGATACAAATAAAGACCTACAGCAATTAATGCCCACTGCAGTGCAAGGTAAGCTGACATTGGTGTGCTTGCAATTGGCGATGTCCGTTTCGTTTCCAGAGCAAGCATATCCATGGTGCATCAACTGCGCACCATTTCCGTGAAAACGTCCATCCGTATATATAGAGATGTTACTTTAATAGACAGCATTAACATAATATTTAAGTATGGCGTGTTGAAATGTGAATTGTAGTAATGTTGAAATAATATGATAATGTTAAGTAAATGTACTTCTACGTTTTTAATATAATTATAGTTTCTGTAGTTACAGAGGAAACATTTAAGTTAACAAATTAACGTCTACATATGAAATAGCTTACCTTCTTTCAAATCCAAGCATGTTGCATACGATCTGCGCCGTCTTGTTATCAAAATGATTAGAACAAACCGTTTTCCACTTCGATTCTTGACGTAACTCAAGGCGACCAGAATATTCGGTTGGGCCATCTATTAGTCGGAGTTCCGTGTCTGTTCGAAGTACAAAAAAACATCACTTTATTAGAGCATAACGATTTAAGTTTTTTTGTTCATCAAACTGTGTTGTATGATATCAATTCATAAGAGTAAAACACTATAATTTAATTGTGTGATTGCGATAAAGATGGTTTTAAAATAGAAGCCAAGTAATGGGTCATACATAAACTACTGTATATAAACATTTTTAAACACCATTAAACGTTTGAACAATCGGTTTTCTTCAGATTGATGGACATACTGCACTCGACAGCTGCATCCTCGTTGTGATGACAGGTATTGCTTGTACCCCAGGGGCGCGATTTACAATCGGATATGTCGACTTCCTCACCTTGACAATACATGTCATCGACAACTATTTGGCCTTGCCCTTTGCCATAGTAAGCCCCCGTCAATGATTTAGCATTACTGAATTCACAATGCACAAATGTATATGCTTGCATTATGCGGATTGTCATCGTGAAAAGAATAATGTGAAACCAACGAATATATCTAGGCAATACATTAAACAGTGTCATTTAATATTAGTGTGATAAACATATAACTATGTTCCATTCTTCTAACCTTGTACCGAATCCGAGCATGCGGCAAATCACTTTGGCTTCCATGTCGTCAAAGCTGTCATCACACACTGTCCCCCATGCGTCATTGTGAAAAACTTCCACGCGACCGGATTGCTGGCTGGTACCATTAACAAGTCGAATTAAAGTTTCTGAACAGAGGGATCATAAATAATGCAGTTTTCCTGCGTGTATATGCGTTTTACTGACAGATTAATTTATAAGTGGCATAAAACCATATTTGTTTTTGTAATCTTACACACAAAAAAACAATTATGTTTGATTCTTTTATATTTGTGTTTTCGTTTTATCAGAAGCTAAGATAATATTCTCTGATCGATAATTCGTTCGTGAGAATGATCAAAACAAAGCTCAAAATTATATAGAAAAAGAACGTTAATCGAAACACATGTCATCAAATGAAGTCAACTCACTACAATCTACTGCTGCAACAGTTGAAGCAGAGCAAGTGGCTTGTCGTTTGCGACACATGGATATATCGATTTCGTTTCCGGTGCAATAATACGCCGTTGAACTAATAGACGACAAATCAGATTTCGACCTCGCAGACATCACATAGGATCCACTAAATCAGTAAATACATAAACGTATTGTTTGAATCCCAAACACCACTGTTTTAGTTATAGCGAAACGCAACCCGTCTAATATGCTGATTTACAGCAATAGTTAGAAGCAAATATAGTTTTGGTCAGATAAAAAAAAGACAACATTGTTCCTATGTTTCTACAGATAGCATTTTATTATAATATTTGCGAACTTACTTTGCACTGTACCCCAACATTCGGCATATAACCTTAGCTTCTGATTGTGTAAAATTATCAGCGCACAGGGGTTGCCAAATGCCGGTAATGTTCACTTCAACTTGCCCATCATGCGGCGTGGATCCGTGCTCAATGCGCATGTGCGTCTCTGTAAGGTGATTTAACGTGTATATTATTTTTTATACGTAGAAGACAATGAAGCAGCCATGGAGCGGAATTCGAGATTTTAACGAATTAGTTTTATTAAACAATATTTAAAAATAACATCATTTGGGCTGATGTGTTTTAATTTCTTTTAAGTGAGTCATTTTCCACTTGACGATGTCATGAATTGTTTCAGTTGTTAAGGCCTATATCTAAGTAACATTCAAACGTTCTTGACAATTTAATTTAATTCTGATATAAATAACAGAGTGGGTTACAAAACATATTATTTTTATGAGAGACTAATGAAACTCCGGCAACATAATCAGAACACAAATGTCTTATAAGTGACACATTTCCTAAATGAATTAAACTGACGAAACTTTATAAAGAAATGACGCCATTTGAAAAAGAAAAATCATTTTACCCTCAAAACGTTTTTCCGAGTTGTCAGTCATACAGTATGTTGAATATGAATACTATTGTAATGCTAAGATATTTGCACGATCAAACACTCGTTGTGACTGTTAACACGGCCGATACATTCACATCATTTACTAAACACTTAATATATATAAATATATAAAATAAAGGACAAACAAATTACGACAATCGACGCCAATATCTTCTGAGGGCGTGCAGTCGGTAGTTTCCCAGGCCTGGTGTGAACAGTCCGCAATGTCAGTTTCATTACCAAGGCAACTTAAACTGTCCAGCAATATGTTCCCATTTCCAGGCCCATACACGGATGGTGGAATATCTTTGGCTGTTCTATGATTAAAATGTAAATACATTTTTAATAATGTATATTTGAAAGCATAGTCTACTTATTATTTAAAAGCATGCATTAACGTACATTGTAAAAACCAAATTGCAACCATTTTGTTTTATGGGAAGTTTAAATATGTGCAATTTAATTTTAAGTTATTAAGTTATAAAAAATCAATAAAATAATTTTATAACATAGCAATTTCACACGTCAATAAATTGTTAAATTAAACATGTGCTTTATTAATTTTTTTAGATTACTGTATGTCCGTGAATCCTAGCATCCTGCAGATGACCTTGGCGCTATTGACTGTGAAAACGTCATCACAGACTGTACCCCATTTTCCATTGTACTCTACCTCTAAGCGACCGGAGTACGGCGTCTTGTCGCCCACAAGGCGGATATTGGAGGCCGACACTTTAATATTATGGATCCGTTCAGCAAAGAAATGAATACATTAAATTGTAATATAAAAATCTAAAATATTTGCCCACATAGAAATCGATACAATCAACAAACTTTTAGCTGTTTACATAAATGTTCAAACAGTAATTAATATAACATACTCCGTAGTTGATATTAATTAGCTGCTGAATGGAAATGTATAATATATAATCGTACCTAAGTAACACTGCAACAAACCTAGTACGGTAAACACAGTTGGCTTGACTAGCATCTTTGCTCTATTCCATTTCAATCATGACAAATGTTGGCAACACTGCCTCTTATCCTAAATTTATATCGGACGATATGAAAACACTCGACCAATTGGATTTGAGCATTCTACAATGGACTGATAACACAAGTTACATTTTTAAAATGCTGAACCACATCTTCTCTATGATTTTGAAAGGCGGATCAGAGCATGTTGTGTACAGTAAATTTTGCGATTTGTTTCCGTGTAAATCCTATTATTGTAATGTTTATAAAGATGTTAATATAAAGAGTTGTGGGTGAATGATTATTGACCCTGGTGTTTTTGTGATCATTTATAGTCGGTTGTGCGGTTCGACAGCATATCAACTAGTTTTAACCAAGCCGAATGTTTTGCAGCGTCCGTTCTTCGGCAGTAAACACCGTTTAACGGTTTTTATGTTTGGTGTTATTTTGTATCTGTTTTCTTGTAATGTATATACAAGTCTAGCGGATTGTAAACTATTTTTGTCCTGATGAAAATGTCTCTTGAGTGTCATATTCACATTGTTTTTGTATTGTAAGAATGCATTTTAATTATTATTTATAAGGTTGCAACATTATATCCTTACTTTTAAGGATTAAATAATTGATAAATTAAACAGTAGCGATTTGTGAAAAAAACATGGCGAGTTCTTGTTTAAAATCATAATCATCAAAAAAAATATTCACAGATATTCAGCGGCTGTGGTTTTTAAATCGGAAATGTACATGCTAGATTTATTAAGATGCTAAAACCTGGCATAAGTCTGATTTGCTTGTGCTTTAGTCCTCTTACCTTGTGTTTTTCTGGTAAGATTAAAGGTAAGTGTATCTGCTCTTTAGAAAAAAACAACTTATGCGCTTACGATTTAAATTTAAATGTTGACGTTGTAAAATATAACTTTAATTTTGAGCAAGGTCAAATGGAGTAAGAAAGCTTCGTTGTAAAAACGTATTGATGAAGTTTTGAAATATCGGTACGTTTGACACACGCTAAGAATTATCCTTATTAGCAAACGCGTTATTTTCTATCACACGGTAATTTGGCTGCTCAACTTGAAATATAATTTTCTTAATGTACTTACTTTACTATTATTATATTATTATTATACCGGATTTATATAGCGCCCTTTTCATGCAAGACTGCACGTTCAAAGGCACTTTACATATGAACAATGACGTATCGCAGATACGAATAGATTTTGCAACACTGTTTCAAAAGAAATCGATTAAAACTACTCAATTATACTATAAAACTACTCTATTATAACAATACTATAAGTACTACGTAAAAACATGCACATTAACCATAGATATGAAACTTAAACTATAAGTACTACGTAAAAAATAAAAAAATATGACAAACCATGATTTCGTGGGGAATTGTGGATGATAAAGTAACTCATAAAGATTAAATACTTCAAATGCGTTTCATTTTTAAGAACACATGAAAACAAGATTGAATAAATTAACATTTTTTGCATTCGTGTGGTTCATTCTGAAGTATTCTTACTGAACGATGTACGTGTTGTTGACAAAAGTTCAAATCGCTCGTTCGTTGAAATCACATCCTTTTAGATTATAATATCTGTTAAATAGTGACATGCTTGTTTTACGGAGACATTTTAAAAATTATCTTACACTTATATGCATTGAAAGCAACACTGCAACTTCCTTTGCACATTGTAAATAAAAAAAGTATATAATAATAGTTTAGTCTCTAAAATCCACGCGGATGGTTACAATAGTTTTGTTCTTGGTGATGTCTCTGCAGTTTATGTTGTCTTATGTTTATGTCTTATCGTTTTCTGTGAATAAGTGATTCGATCGATTCGCATCATTACAAACTGCATGGCATAGTTTGATGCAGATTTTGGTTCTATTTTCATCGTTTTTTGTTACAAATGCAAATTATATAATACAAGAATACTTTGAATTTAATAAAACAAATTGTCTGTTTTAGCTGAAATTGCACCCAATCATTTGCTATTTATTAAGTCAAGAGTGTTCCTTCGCTATCAGAAATTGTCGAATCAATCGCTTAATATTAACAAATCTACAATGCGGAACATAAATTGTATAGTATCATCAGTGCGGGCGTTCGACGTATGTGCCAACATATTCACTCAGAAGTGATAAAACAAAATAACCCCTTCCATTACTGCTGCATTCCTGAAAGGCATTTCATAAAAACTAGGTATGTTTATCGTCTTTATTAAGACCACATGCATAGATCTAAGCCGTCATTCAGCCTGTAAACGACCACTTCCTGATTTGCTTATCAATCATTGAATCGCACGATGCATTAAAATCTGCAAATTCTCATGAAAGCGAAAACCTTGGTACTTTTATACTGAAAAGGTTAATGATCATATATATATAATAAGTTTATTGCGTTTTGCAACATGCTTTAAGTTAACAACTATAACTTTGCTGGAGTTTGCAATTTAAACCAGTAAAATCCCATTATTATGATATAAATTAAACTTAAACCGTTACCAAATTACAATTTTTTTTATACGTTGTTGGTTTTCGTGACATTTATGTTTTAATTTAAGTGGACATTTAATCAGCATAGTCAACGAATTGATATTGCACTTGTGCATTTTCACGTTTCACGTCCTCAGCCACACCGGTTTATTATGCCTCTTAATTCATGTTTTATTAAAATATTTAAATCTATTTTCTTTTAAAGAAGAGTACATACTTTTGTCAATTATAGACAGGACATTATTGAGAATTGAGAGGACAATGTCTACCTAAAGACTAGATGAACCAAGGTTTTTATACTGGAAGTGAAACCAATAATTTTAACAATAAAACTGGAAAAAGTTTGGGAAGAAGAAATGCAAGAAAGTGACAAAGCCTGTTGCTAAAAGATGCAGACATGTTTATTCCTACTCAACGACATGCGCCAGGAAACGGAATATTTCTTAGACCTGGCTCAATTAGCATGATAAACATAGTGCCTTTAAAATGCAAATTACCAAAAGCACATTTTAAGTGAATTTATTCTATTTATTAAATATATATGTTCATTTTTTCAATTTCTTCATATTATCGAAGAACAGTTTAAGCAGTGAAATTTAGTTTGACCGAACAAGTAAAACAGGGATATCCTGGTGTCGGTCAATTCATGTTTCAGTGGATTTATGATTATTGCTTGTAAGCATAAATAAGCGTTAACCGAGATATAATCATTAAGAAAAAAACGGATCACTTATCACTTCACTAAGTAACGTTCGTATAAATTCATACGAAAAGTCGACAAGCGCCGCAAGTTGCAACGCCATATCTGAATCGTCTGAGATATCATTATTGTAACCGCCAAGAGGCACCGACTACCTGGATACATATTTTCATAACATTTCCGGGGTCAATGTAATTTCTCCGACAAGTGAAATACATCATTCGGTGACACGTTAATTACAACGATAAATTGTAAACTTATTAAATAAGTGTAGGTGGGCACTTGTCGAATTTTATTTAAAACAGTGTACACGAACTCACCAAATACTAATAAAAACTCCCATGTATCAATTTATATTTTGTAATTTTATATTAAAGATAAGTTTTCATCTCACTCGTTAGTGTCATACACTATAGACCATTTTCCAAACACCGCTCTGGATTAATTGACAATTATTCAACGCAGATCTTCATAACATAGTTAATTATCTAGCGTGGTTTTCCATTAAATTGACAATTACCCAACGCAATTCTGAATTACATAAACACATATTTATCGTAGATCTGTATAGAAAAAAATCCAACGCGGATCTGCATTGCATACAACCTTGTCAAACACGAATCTGAATAACATAGACAGTTACCTAACGTGGATTTTCATTAAATAGACAAGTACCCATCGCGAATCTGCATTTAATCGAAATCCAACTCGGATCTGCATTACCTAGCCATTTATCACACGCGCCTCTGCATTATAGACAATTATCAAAATCGGACCTGCATAACATAGCCATTTATCACACGCGCCTCTGCATAAAAGACAATTATCCGACTCGGATCTGCATAAGTGAGATAATTATCCCACGCGGCTCTGCATTATTGACACACATACGACTCGGATCTGCATTATAATGCGGTTCTGCAATACATAGACACTTTTAACTCGGGTCTGCATCACATAGATTATTACCAATGGCGTATCTGCAACACATAGACAATTATCCAACGCGGATCAGATTTACACACACACCAATCGCTTATCCAATGCGGATCTGCATTACATAGACAATTTTACATCTTGGATGTGAATAACATAGACAGCACAAATATGAATTATATCGACAAAAGTACAACGTGGATCAGAATTTCGTGGCTATTCATCCCACGCGCCTCTTCAATATTGACAATTATCCGACTAAGATGTGCATAACAAAGGGACTAATCCCACGCGGCTCTACATTCTCGACAATCCTTCGAATCAGATCTGCATACTATAGACAATTATCAAACGCGGCTCTGCAATACATAGACAATAATCCAACGCGGACCTGCAATACATAGACAATTATCCAACGCGGGCCTTCAATATATAGACAATTATCAAACGCGGGCCTGGAATACATAGAAAATTATCAAACGCGGACCTGCAATACATAGACAATTATCAAACGCGGGCCTGCAATACATAAAAAATTATCAAACGCGGGCCTGAAATACATAGACGATTATTCAACGCGGACCTTGCAATACATAGACAATTATCCAACGCGGGCCTGCAATACATAGACACTTATACAACGCGGGCTTGCAATACATAGACAATTATCCAACGCGGGCCTGCAATACATAGACAATAATACAACGCGGGTCTGCAATATATAGACAAATATCCAACGCGGGCTTGCAATACATAGACAATTATACAACGCGGGTCTGCAATATATAGACAAATATCCAACGCGGGCTTGCAATACATAGAAACTTATCCAACACGGGCCTGTAATACACAGACAATTATCCAACGCGGGTCTGCAATACATAGAAAATTATCCAACGCGGGCCTTCAATAAATAGACAATTCAACGCGGGCCGGCAATACAAAGACAATTATCTAATGCGGGCCTGCAATATATAGATAATTATACAACGCGGGCCTGCAAAACATAGATTATTATCAAACGCGGACCTGCAATACATAGACAATTATCTAACGCGGACCTGCAATACATAGAAAATTATCCAACGCGGGTCTGCAATACATAAACAATTATCCAAACGCGGACCTGCGATACATGGACAATTATCCAACGCGGGCCTTCAATATATAGACAAATATCCAAGGCGAGCCTGCAATACATAGACACTAATCCAACGCGGGCATGCAATACATAGACAATTATCCAACGCGGGCCTGCATCACATGGACAACTTCGCATGGCGGATCTGCAATACATAGACACTAATCCAACGCTGATTAGAATTTAACAGACAATCCCGTTTCTTCTTATTACGGTGCGGACTTGCATTACATAGTCACTTTTTCCGCTCGTAGCTTAAGTACATAGACAATTATCCAAGGCAATCTTAATCGCACAGACATATGTTCAACACGGATATGCATTCCATAGACAATTATCTAAGGCGACACATTCATTACATAGACAGTTATCCTACGCGATCTTCATAATATAGACAGATATTCATCGCGAACGAATCTGCATCACATAGACAATTATCTGATGCGGATCTGCATTACATAGACACTAAGTAGACACTCATCCGACGCGATCTTCATAACATAGGCATTTATTTATTACGCGCCTGCATTACATCTCTGTTATCCAACACGCGTCTGCATTACATAGGCAGTTATCCAACACGCGTCTGCATTTCATTGATAGTTATCAAAAAAGATTTGCATAACAGAACATATTATTTGCGATTAAAGCATATACATCTCATCGTCAAAAAACAATAAATGAAATATCAATACACATGCGTCAAAATAATATTTTAAAATGCATTGTTTTTAAATATATGATGTTTGTGAGAATGTGATATCCGTTCTTGATATCGAAAAAAAATGCAATTATATATTATATACAACATTTCAATAATGGGAAAAATATATTTTCTCTTAAAGGGGTCTTTTTTACGGAATCCGGATAGTGCCATCTATAATCTCGCCCTTCTTTCATCAAGGGCGACACACGACAAACGAAGCGATGCACGATATTTTTGCGCGTCACACGAAGCAACACACGATATTTTGCGCGATACACGAAGCGACGCGCGTGAATGTACCTCGATATATCGCCTTTTGGGTTACATACACAAGGGCGATATTTCGTGGAACATTCTCGCGCGTCGCTTCGTGTATCGCGCAAAATATCTTGTGTCGCTTCGTGTGTCTTGGGGAAGAGATTTGTATTCCCGGACGTGGTCCAGACGACCCTACGACCAGATGTCGTACTGTGGACCGAGACAGGGAAGAAGCTCATCGTCATCGAGCTGACTGTACTATGGGAGACAAGGTGTGAAGAGGCTTACGAAAGGAAAGAAGCGAAGTACACAGAGCTCCTAGATCTATGTTAGCAACGAGGCTGGCGTACTTGGCTGTTCCCGGTGAAGTCGGCGCAAGAGGTTTCTATTCCCCGTCAGTGTGCAGACTGATGACAGCAATCGGCGCTACTGGCAGAGATAGAAAAGGGGCTATCCAGAGACTGAGCCAAGCAGCTGAGAGGGTTTCAAGTTGGCTGTGGCTAAGACGAGAGGAGAAGAGCTGAAAGCATCAACCGACACACAGTGATTAATCACCACTGTGGGCCCACCGCCACCAGAGTGTTAATGGGAATAGAGGGCCGAAACACTCTACGACGGCGGCATCCATGCTGATGATGTTGGTTGAGAGCATTCCATTATCAACCCATGATAATGTTATGTATACTTAACATTCATATTAGGGACATATAAGATCAAAAGAGTATTCATCATCAATTTCATTAAGTGTATACCATTTACATATTCTGTCATATCTTGATTTGTGTTGTTGCCTTCCAGTTTCTATAAATAGAACACGAGAAGACAATCTAAATTTTGCTATTATATTTCTAAATTTCCAAATTATATTTTTTCTGATCCACAATGTAGATGTTTATCGAACACGTATCTGCATAACATTCCTGATTATCCATCTAAGATCGGCATTATATAAACAATTATACAACACGGATTGAATTTCAATGATAGGCATTTATTCCCCAACACATAGTACAGAATTGATTATTAAGATGCAAAAATAAAAAAAATATCCATAATTAAACATGTTTATGCTTCTAAACTATTATTATTTTCATTTCTAAAAAAATGTCACCAGTATATATTCACGCGATGCTCATGAATTCGTCAAGCTAATGAATACAGTAATCCTCAACACCCAATTTACCATATGATAGTCGTAGATATCTGTGACAATATTGCTGCATTGGATGTTTGGAATGACCATTGCGATTCTGTTAGAGACGGACTTAAAAGGGATGATATAATACCAAATAACACTCATTGATGATTGTTTGTAAATTCTAAACCCGAAAACATAATTCAGTGAAATAGTCTTACAAAGATGCCGGTTTAACGTATTTTAATTCCTAAAATGCTATACATATTTTGGCCATAGGCGTTATCAGTATTGTTAATATAAACACAGTGAATGGCGTCAATGTCATGCAAAAACGGAATTTCGTTTGGTAATAATGTCATTGATAATAATATAAAGCACATATCATTACATTATATATAGAAGGATTAAATTGATACAACAGAAGTAATACGTGCTTTTTTAAACCTGAAAACAAACACTCCGACAGGCTGCCAAAGCAAGCACAGATGAAGTCCGTGCATTTAACACAAACTCTTATTGTATTTTTCAATTGCTGTGTGTTCTTTTTTGCAAGAATTTATAATAATTGTCAATACTGATAATTAAATTTCTTAAACATCAAAGTAAAGTCCATATATATAGAAACAATATACAATATCGAACGCAGGCGCTAAAATCCAAACCACTGCGAACTGTCATGCAGGGAATATTGACCTTAGGGTGAATCCTTTGTGTCGACACATAAGATATATGTCTGTTACAGTTATACCGTAATAAAAACCGGAGCTAAATCGTCGGTTATAGATGCCAAGCCGAGTTCCCTTGTACTTTTACTCGTCCAGCTTTTATTGAAGGTCCATCAACACCTTTGACAGTGAAACTAATTCCTGCAAGATGCAGCATGAGAAAGTTACACAGACATGTTCATGTAAGAGCACATATGGCAAAGTACATGCAGGCAAAATCGACATGGTGAGATAATGGTGAAATAATATCAATTAACTGCAATAAAGCGCTGCACAATAGTTGTAGCTACAAGATGCTGATGTCCATGTGGCTTTCAGGTTCCTTTTATCGCCCACTTTTATTACGACTTCGGACACTTTTGAAAGCGTTTATGTATGCGCATTGGCCAATATAATTCACCTCTTCTTGAAATACAACTAACACTTCAAAAGATAAGCGTCATTGTATTAGTCTCCTAAAATTAGATCTTACTATTAGACAGCAACCTTCATTCGTTTCCGTATGAACGTAAAAGTTAACAAATTGAATAAATTTAATACGTTTGACATTGCGGAAGTTTAAGGGTGGAAACAAACGAACGATTTGCATGGTGGTTCCAGAGGCTACAACAATCAAAAACTTGTAGAACACCCACGTATTTATCGAAAGAGTATTCTCAGTGACAATATCTGTCTTTTCTTCACGAGCCAGAAATCTGTTAAAGAAGTTTGAGATGTGAAAATCCACTTTTACGAGTCCACATTGGATGCAAAAAGTGTTAAGGCGACTTCATGTCTAATTATTATCATTGTATTTACAAATTTGCGCATTTCATATTACAAGGTGGCGAACATCGATTCGATTCTTTTAGGCAATGATTTATTTAATTAAACTTCGATTGCTGTGCATGTATATCAACCTTTTCAACGTAATACATGTAGACTTTGGTTCCCGACCATTCTGCACATCACTCTTGCGTCTTAAAAAGTCAGGAGGTTGTTTTACCAATCGCTGATGGTAAAAGAGTCCCGATTAAATATAAAAAAAACTACCGAAATATTCAAAACACTCTTACTATGAATTTATTTATGTAATTTAATATATAGAAATCAATATACATATTGTAAAATTATACCCGTTGACAGAGTTTTCTCTTTCTTTATCATTAACTCTGGCGCCTGTAAAACATGCGTTAATAAACGCAAATGGATTGCGGCCCTTGCCGTAAAAATATAAAAATAAACTGAGCGTTTTCTGACTTTTTTATTTGTATTTTTTCGATTAAACTATAATAAATGTGCGCATTTGTAAACATATTATTGTAGCATTATAAAATATTAAACCTTCATCTTAGTAAATAACATGTATCACTTTTTATGAGCAGGAAGGGCTTAATGGTAACTTGTTAGAGCGCAATTGTGTGACTAACTATTTTGTTACATATGCACCCAGAGATAATTCCTTGTCAAATTACGAAAAGTAGTTCATACAATTGTTAAATATAAACATTGGTCCCTTTGGAACACTGCGGAATAAATTCATTTTGATTGCTGTGGAAAATAACTGGTTCTTGTCCAGTGCAGTCAAAACCACTTCCGAATCTTTCATGATTGTAAACGGAAATATTGTTGAAAATTATACTCTGATCATGGTATGAATGAAATCTTTTGCTGGTCAAAATAATTGATATTTTTCTTTAGAATAATGTTTACAAAATTTGCTTTTCTAAAGAAATGGAAATATTCTGTCCAAATTTGACATTTTCAAACAGTTTACTATTTGTATTTATGAAACAGGTGATCAGTTTTATATATAACCAAAATATACATACCCTCGGCACATCCTAGCCTCTTGTACACCACCACAGTTGTCGTTATGTCTATGAGGTCATAACACACCCTTTCCCATACAGAACCCATGACTATTTCAAGGCGACCATACACCTTGGTTGAGGCGACCATACTTTGGTTGACCATTTGTTAGAAGAACTTCAGATTCGAAAAATGTATTGACATATTAGTTAGCTCAAATAAATTATTTCTTACAACAAAATACGTTTTATTATTATGCATCCTAATTTATATTTATTACTTATATATCAATTGCAAACACATACATTACATCTACTACAACAAACATAACCTACTAAAAAAATGCATGATATTTGATTACGAATACGTACTTCATTCCTGTAGAGCATCATCATTGTGATAGCTCCAAAATGTGCGCGCCCATTAGCTAAGAATCATCAATGCAAATACTTGGTGTTTAAATAATTTTAATCATTATCGAAGCTTATCCTAAGTTAAATTGATTTATCTTTATGTTATTTGTTGTTACGATTTTATAATTCATATCAGGACTACCAGCGGTAATATTAATCATATGCTCTTCGAAGCTTTAAAGTTTAACAACAATTAACGCGTGAGCATACTTATCACTGAAATCCAACTTCTTCTGCAGATGACCTAACTTCAATGTCATCGAAGCCGTCATTTCATATCGTCCCCCACTGTCCTCTGTACTCCACCTCAAAACGACCGACTAGGAAATTGTACCGTTCACAAGCCAAATTGGTTTACCTGTATAAATAAAATGAAAAAGCAATAACAACTTATCAACATTTAGCAATAACCAACAGTATTAGCTAAATACGTTTACATGTAATACATTACGACAATTACTACATCGGAATCGGTCTGTGAGAAGGTCACATTAATTGTAGACAGTAGGAGTGACTGATTATGGTAATAACTCGTTTATATTGCATTGTATTACAAATTGGTATAAGAAAAATTAATATAAAATTGCTATTTACATCAACACAAAACAAATGAGGAAATGCTGTCAAATTGATTTGAAACATGTAAAGATAACAGCTTTTTAGGTCCAGGTTTTTTTTTAAAGGCAATTATCATGTCGTTTTACTGAAATGCATGTATTTAACTCATTTACATTACATTTAAGAAGAACTTCCTAACTGATGCACCAATTGTGTCATTCACGAGCGAAATTTCCACAAGACAATTATATCAAAGAAGTCAATACTTGAAGCTAAATACCATCCTCCCACAGACACCGTGGCTTCTGAATTGGTGCCGCACAGAGCGGTTCCCATATCCCAGAAATGTTCACCTCCACCTGGCCGAACCGATTGTGAATGTTCGTGAAATATAAAAAAGTTATATTTCTGCAAGTCGACCCAGAAAAATAAATAAGTAGATTGTGTGGTTCTATATAGGTGTCTAATTACCTATCATATGGGGAAATAAAATGTGTTACATGTACATGCACAGTCATATACTCGGATTATTATTTTATATCAACAGCTCAAAGTTTTAAAAATGTGTATAACTTAGTTCATTGCGTTCATGCAGCAAAAATATACTTATTTTTTAGCAATCGTTTGTATTTCGAAACATTATTTGTAAAGAGGTGACATTTTGAGTTATCGCAAGACAATTTATGCTCACGTCTTCAGCGAGATTGCAGTCCGAGACAACCCGACGCTCATTGCTAGATATTTCTTATTTGTTTCTATTGCATGTTAAACTTCTCCGAATGACTACTTATGACCCTGGACCATAGATATTCGACGGAACGTCTTCCGCATTTATGTTAATGAAAGTAAAAATATTATTTTGGTGGAATGATGAACCACATCTTACCCCATGTCCGTGAATCCGAGCATCCTGCAGACAACCTTGGCGCTGTTCCCCATTACTTCCACTCCACTTGACCCGAGTATGGCTACCAACAAGGCGGATATTGCTAACAGCAACAGCATCCATGTTTTGTAAAACTTAAAAACTAATGAGTTTCTTGGTACTATATAGAAAGGTAGAAATTCATTTCTGTAATTATGTTCTGCTCTCTCTTGAGAAAATTTATGTTATAAATTGAATTGAAAGAATTTCAAGCGAATTCCCGATGTTCACATGAGTACTAATTGTCTATATTAGCGGATGGTACACCATAAGTTTATAAATTTCTTTACAGCAAAGAAGTTTCAATTTTAATAATCAGACCTCATGCCTACTTCAAGAGGCTCAAGTTAAAGTTAAACATGCATACTATAAACTCCACACTAATGACACAACTTTCACATTGGATAAACTCCCCCCGATGCCCAGAACCCGAACTACCACCACAACACTTCGAGACCCAGCATCAATATGAAAGTTGGCAAAAAAAGAGAGCCGACCCGACCGCAAGCCCCTATCTAGGATTAGCAACGAGAGCCGTTAACATTTCTTTCTTGGAAAGTTCAATGTTTATGCTCTTAACTATGTGACCCTTACGTTATATTCTACACATTTGATTTTTACTTTGGTCTTTTTGTGTAACATTGCATTCCTCACGTGAAAATATAATATTGGGAGGTTTGGGACACTTTAAATGTGCTAGGCCCACATTTATCAGAAAAAAATAACTAAATGGTGGTTGTCTTGTTGGTTACTATTAGAGGAATGACTCGTTATTATTCTGGCTAAAATATTTCTTTAATGCCTCGCAACCGTCTTAATAATTGGTTCGAGAATGAATCCATTTTAATTGATGTCAATTTCGTTTAAGAAATAATCATACTACGTCTGACTTTATATTCTACATAGTGAAATGAAGAATGTTTAAGCGAAAAATTTAAAACTATTTTGTGCCTTTGGTGCTCTATAGATTAAACCTGTGAACTTCTATTTTTAAACTGATCCCCATAGTCTGAAAGAAAAATAAAATTGTATAAATAAATTCTCTAAAAAGTGATGTCGCAAGATAAATGTTGAGAAAACTAAGGTGTATTTTCAAAAGTATACATATAGAATATTCATACATGGGAAATCAACGGTGACCATACTGAGATAGTACATATATTTTTGTTGTATTAAATTGTAAAATGTTCCTATAACTATTCACTTTAACATGCAATTTAAGCAATGAATGAGCAGGTTGTCAAAGCATATTCTCCCCTTATTTCATTCTTCGGCAGAATCAAAGCTAAATTGTTACTTTGCGACTCAATTGCAACATTAATTATCAAGTATGGCAGCGAAGTCTGGGGAATTTATCATATGATTGAGATTATTAAATTGCTTTTCAAATTATGCAAAACTGCTTTACTAAGTGAACTTGGTCGCTTTCTATTATCTGTAAATTTGTACTGAACGAGACCCTAAAACATTGGTGTAAACTCTAGAGATCATATTACACTTTGATAAACACATTACACTTTGATAAATAGAGTATTAAATGCATTTACTACTTATTATGCTTGCATACTTTTTGATTGCTAGCAAACTGTGTTGGCCAATTTGCTGTTAAAACTACACTTAATTCACTTGGTTTCAGTAATGTATTGTTCCGCTTACTAGTATATCACAAAAGTGATAACATTTATATGCTGAAACAAGTGGTCTGTGATGTTTACATTTAGCCTTGGTTTGAATGTATGCAGTCTCAAAGTAAGCTTTAATATTATATCACATTAAAAAAAATTGTGTTGTGAAACATATTGTAAAGATAACGAAAATCATATACCGTATTTCGATTGAGTTGATTCCGATTATGTTCGCATCATCTAGAAATAGAAAGAGGGAGATTGATTAAAATTGACGTCAATGACCGTAAGTGTAATGCGAGCACTACTTGTATTATTGAATTTGAATTTCATTTCCTCAGGGTGCAGGCTTACGTGACTTTATGGGCTCTCAAATGGATGTTAATGGATGTAAACACATCGGTAAGTGGTAAATCTTTTTCGAATAACGTTTTGAAACCATTTTCTGAACAATTTCAACTAGTGCATAACATACAGTTTTATGCGGATTATGGCAATGTGAAATGCATCAGAATTACTTAATTTGATAAGCCTGTGTTCTTGGCCGAAAATTCGATACATGCAAAACTCATATACACAGTAATGCTGTACTAAACGTGAAATTCTGGCACCAATTTCAGACGTATTAAATGATGTATTCTTAAATCTTAAGATATCGGCATAAACTGCAAGAAAAACGTTTATGCACTTAAGATGTTTGCAAAAATATTTCAATAACTTGAGATATTTGCAAAAATAAAGTTCTTAGCGGTGTGTTTTTATTCTTTCCAGCCCGTGTCAAAACTCCTTTGAACCCTGTTGATCATGCACCACGTTCTATGTTTTTGTCAAATTTATAAATATCCAATGCATGTCATTAAACACCTTATATTATTGAAACGAAAACAAACTGTTCTGCATCTGCATTGTTGTTTTAATTCCTTCACATATTCCATTGTTTTTCTTATATTTTCTTGTTGTGTTTGCCTTTTTGTTTAAATAATATCATATCTCGACATCTTTTGTATTCAATGATTTAAATTTCCTATACTTGTGGTATACTAATAATATCAATATACGTCAATATATTAAATACATCATTAGAGCTATTGTGCATATTTGTTTAATGTTGTTTAAATAAAAATTTGGTTGACCGTCACAGTTTTGATATTTTTTATGCGTATTTGCGTAATAACAAAGCAAATTGATAATTATATTACCTGCGTGCAAAGCAAACGCAAAAGTAGCAATCACAACGACACGTTTGCAACTATCGATGCATTTTCAAATGCACTGCTACACAACCGGATATGCATCTAATCATTATATATTCTATATCTATAGATCCGCGAAAACAACCACTTCCTTCTTTAAGAATCAACCTTCAAGGGAATCGCAAAATACATAAACCTGCAAAATCTTACTTAAGCAGATTGAACAAGAAATCCATAAAATCTGTAAACTTTCTTTAAATTGTGTTTGTTTAGGTAAATAAAAAATATTGTTTTTTATTAAATCACATTGAATATTGTTAATAAACCGTATAATTCGAACCATTAGAACAGACCCATTAAACATGGGTATTTAGTTATCAAATACATGTAAATACATTTTTACTTTTTTTGATGACAAACGGATATGAAATCGATACAAGACCAACATATTGAGCTCAATTGTATTTGTTTCTTGCTCTGCTGCATGTTCTTTATGAACACAGGAAAGCATTAACGTATGTTCTATTGTCTGTCACTAGAATCACTTAAAAAGCTAAATCTAATATTTCAACAACCTTTCTGAGTCTCAAAGGACATACCCTACCATGGACACATGTCATACTGGTACATATTTGATTGAACATGTTCATTTATTTCAAAAGTAAAAAAGGGTACTTTTTGAAGTTCGTTACATACAAAAGTAGTAAATCAAACCCTATGCTGATCGGATAGCCCAGATTTAATAAATGTTTTATTATCATCAGATAAGATTAGTTTATTTTAAAATGTAGCCTCTTGAAATGTTTATAGCAGCTATAAAAAGGCTTTTCACTGGATAGACGAGATTCTACATCATTATATCCACTGCCTTAAGAATATGAAAAATTAAACAAGCTTTTTAAACAATATGATGATTAAAGTCATTGTATTTGGATCAGTTTTTCACTTTTAAAATGATTCTCTAAGAAATATTGTAGATGTTAATATTAGTATTGTATTTGTCTATTAAAAGAACCGTAACTCTTTATTCGGTAAAGCCAGTAAGAAAGAGTGATCAGTGTTAGACAAACAAGCAATACACATTTGAATTGGGGTCTGTTCCCGTTTATGCTATGTCATTTATATTTCAAAATGAAATAACAATTTATTACAAATGTGATGTTAAATGCGTTTAAGGTATTTAACCTGAAATGCCTGCCTACTTATGGCGAAAGTAGAACTTGATTTTGGACGAATACAATTCACAATCGCTTCAAATAACTGTTTATTCACTTCAGACGCAGATTATGTAAGCCGACGATATTGTCAATATTTACTATTGCATATAAATCAAATTTAATCAAAATAAAAATGCTTATAGCACGTTTAAGTATTTTTCGTAAATGTGAAGATATACTACAAACCATATCGCACATTTGCAACGAAAACGCTGTCAGTTACAATATCTTATGGCTTTTAATGTGTGTTTTTTCTTTGCGATAAGTCTGATTTAGCGCTTATTGAAAGAGAATCAATGATGTCACCGAAAATCAAAACTGCAAACTCTTACATTTATTATGTTGATAAATTGGGTACACAATTTTGACAGTCTGGTTAAAATGCTCTAAAGACACATATTTGTGCACAAATTGTGTATAATGAAGTGTAAACATGATTAAAACATTCGGTAGAAAGCAATATTGGCCCATTGAAATTATCGCACTACAGATATAGATATGAGAATGAAATGGTTCAAACAGTGTTATAATTAAATATTTTATACCCTTTCGACTCTTCTTGTTGTTTTTTTTACAGATATCGGTTTATCTGTAGCTATGTTATATATTAATAGAAATGGTGAATTTAACTGAATGTGTGTGTGTTGCTCGTGTTGCTAGTATTATGCATGGTAACCATGGAGAAGACGTCGATTAGTCCCATAGTAAATATAGCGAAACGTTTGCACTGATAACTATTAGAATAAGGTTTTAACTCGTACCGATTCAGTCCGGTGATCTTCGGTGATCTTCGGAAAAACGCCGAAAATATATATGGATAATTTTACGCTTGACTTAGCCAACGTATGGCAAGCGGTTCGACGCATAACCCCAAGAAACTAGGTTTCTCATGAGAACCTAGGTTCTCGCTTGAAGATTGCTTATGGCTTCCAGAACCCAAGTTTTCAAATGAGAACCTAGGTTTTCATGAGAACCTCTGTTCTCATTTGAAAACCAAGGTTCTGGTAAGAACCTAGGTTCTCATGAAGAACCTAGTTTCTTGAGATTATGCGTCGAACTGCTTGCCATACCCGTGGTTTTCTTTGGAAACCATAGTTCTCATGAGAACCTAGGTTTACAGAATTACGCGTCTTTAAAGGTTTTCATTTGGGAACCATAGGTTCTCATGATAACTTAGGTTCTCATGAGAACCTAGGTTTTCAGAATTACGCGTCGGACGGCGTAAACTTGCTCGTTTGGAATACGAGACACATATTATTCAGGGCGCAGGATCAATGGGGTTTACATGGGGTTTACATATGATTACACACGGGCTGAACAGAATGAAAACACGCCGTTAAGAACTTTAATTTTGCAGATATCTCAAGTTATTGAAATATGTTTGCAAAGTCTTTAGTGCATAAGTTTTCTTGCAGTGTGGGCCGATATCTTACGATTGAATAATACATTATTACACATTATCAATAGAGATTAAACTTCTATCTAATATATATATAAAACAAAGTATCCAACTCAAAATCACCCGAAAACGGGATGCATCGCTTTGAACAGCTATTACTTCATCAATTGTGCAGCGAATTTCACGATCTCGGTCTTATTCAACGCAGAAATGAATTTCCTTTCTGGAAATGTAAATGTCTTGCAATATTTTACAAATACTGGGTCAACTTATAAGAAATAACACGATACACAACTCGCGTGACCCAGTTAACATCGATCAGACCGTATTCATGACTGAAATATTCACGGAGTAAAGGGCTTTTTCCCTGCAAAGTTCACGGACCTCGATACCATAATTCAATAAAACGTATGAAAAAACATTCTTACCGTGCTTGCCGTTGCATTATGCATCAAAACTAACTGTCTAGCGCCGTTTGAAATCTGTGTTTACAACAACTAACTGACATTTTGAACACACGAGTGATTTCATTGGTCAAATGTGTGTCTTTGCAACTGGAGATTTCATTCATAAATACGGTCTGATCATTGTCAAGTAGGTCAAGCGAATTGTGTATCGTGTTATTTCTTAAAAGTTGACCCAGCATGTGTAGCATCATAACAAGATATATACATTTCCAGAAAGGAAATTCATTTCTGCGTTGAATAAGACCGGGTTCATGAAAATCGCTGCACAATTGATGAAGTAATGGCTGTTCAAAGCGATGTACCCCGTTTTCGGGGGATTTCGAGTTGGATACCTTGTTATATAATATATATTTGATAGTGATTATTTTTCCCCAAAAAGTTGATTTTTCGTTATAATATGATAATTTATCATTCAAAATGATGTTTTCACTAATTAATATCATAGCCACACGCTAACCACCTGTGATAACAACAACAATAACAAAGGCAACATTCATTTAGCAATAAAGCTTACAATATAGCTTCTAGCCTACAATGGTAAATATAAAAATACTTCTTGTTCATATGATTGTATTTATTATTTGATACAGGAGGACGCATACTATTAATCGAAATGAGTTTGGTAAATAGTTATCCCCACGCTTTTTGAAAAGCACTATAAGCACTAGAACCTTGAAACTTACACACATGCTAGCTATGACCATATGTGCGACAGTGCACTATTTGGAATTTTGATCTGACCCCTGGGTCAAAGGTTATGGGGGTTGTTGTGCGACCGGGTCACTGATTTTCACTCATTTTACTAACAGCATGCGGCGTGGGGATACGCGTCGGCCTCTGCCGCGCCATTTCTAGTTTGAAATGTAAAACTGTCAGTGTTTATTGTTAATTGATTGAATGTAAAAACTTTACTGTGGATATGATACTGACATATTAAAAGATGCTAAAAGGTGGTGTTCATAAAGAATTTGATAAAATACAAAACACGTACATGTGAATCACATGTACATTTTAGAGAGACAAAAGTATGCACAAATACACATGTTTTTTATAATAAACAAGATGGATTTAATAGTAGGTCTATGAAGATTAATTCTGGAGTTAATGATGAGTGATTTCATTGATCGTTTAATCACTTATAAGTTCTCCCCTTAAATATTTTGCGTGGTATATATATTTTGCTATGTTTTTAAGTTAACTTTTATGTTTTGTAGAATGAGTATTCTAAGTTTTGTTATCTTTGGCCATCTGCAATAGTAGGTTTTTAAGTATTTTCTACCAAGTTGAGAATATAAGGGACCCGTTAGGATAAAATGATATTCGTTTTCAATTAGATGTGAATTACAAACTTTGAATTTTCTATCTTCCCAGATTTATTAATATTACTGTGCCAAATATGTTTGAATTGATCTATTATCCTGAGTTTTATGGTATCTGGTGAATGTTAAGCAGTGCCTTGGTTTATCCATAAATCCGCAAGACCCATTTGTTTCAACATTACTTTCATGTGTGACGCCCAAGTAATTTTATTGTAATTTATTGCTGTATTTATCTTTAATTTCCATGTATTACAGTATAACTCGATATCGTTAGCATAGAAAGCGGCTTGTGATGTTGCGAAACAAACCGGATCGTCCGCATAAAGTATCAAAAATAATTTAAGTTCATTGATTGAAAATACATCGTAAATATTAGAGTTAATATTATTTAAAATTTCGTTTACGAATAGCATTAACAGTAAGGACGATCCACCGTCACCCTGTTTAACTCCTTGATAAGAGTATATGATGTCTGATATCTCGTTATTATTTTTAGCTCATCTGTTTTTTGAAAAAAAAGAGATATTATCATCACCTGAGCGTCGGCGTCGGCGTCCGATTAAGTTTAGTGTTAAGGTCCCTTTTTCTCATGAAGTATCAAAACAATTGCATTCAAACTTGGTACACTTACTCACTATGATGAGGGGACTGGGCAGCCAAAAGAAGATAACTCTGGCTGGCATACTGACATAATTATGTGCCCTTTTTATACTTAGGAAATTGACAATTTGGTTAAGTTTTGTGTTAAGGTCTACTTTATTCCTAAAGTATCAAAGCTATTGCTTTAATACTCGCAACATTTACTAACAATCATAAGGCAAACTTATGTAACGCTGGCTGGCATTTTGACATAATTATGGCCTCTTTATACTTCGAAAATTAACATTTCGTTAAGTTTTGTGTTTTGGTCCATTTTACTCCTAAAGTATCATAGCTATTGCTTTCAGACTTGGAACACTCGCTAACTTTCATAAAGGCACTGTACAGGATAAGTTGCATAACTCTGGTTGGCATTTTGACGGAATTATGGCCCTTTTTTGACTAAGTAACTTTGAATATTTGGTTAATGTTTGTGTTTAGATCCACTTTACTTCTAAGTATCAAGGCTATTGCTTTTAAACTTCAAATACTTTCATACTATCATGAGGGTACTGTACCTGGCAAGTGGAATTTGACCTTGACCTTTGAATGATATTGACTCTCAAGGTCAAATTATTAAATTTTGCTAAAATTGCCATAACTTCTTTATTTATGATCACATTTGATTCATACTTTGACAAAACAACCCTTACCTTACATACCACAATAGACTCCACCCAAACCAACCCCCACGCTCCACCCCAGAATCCCCCCCAATTTTTTTTAACTTTTTTTCTTATTTTTGAAAGATCATCTAATAAATGACCACGCTCCCACACTATACCACCCCCGACTCCACCCCGACCCCCCCACCAAAAAAAAAAAAAATATATTTTTTTAAACATGGTTAAAAAAACACAAATATTTATTTTTATAATTTTATTTTCGAAAGACCGTCCAACCATCCCACCCCCAAAAAAATTCTTCATATTTTTCTTATTTTTGAAAGATAATGAAATAAATGACCACACCACCACATTATACACCCCTCTCCACCCCACCCCTCCCCTTTTTTGATTGAAGTATTGAGATAGGTCCCTTCACCTTTTAAAAGAAAAATATATATGAGCGGTCTGCACCAGCTATGCGGTGCTCTTGTTTATTACTGATTTGATAGTGGAATGCATCAATTTAATAGCGTTAATCATTTTGATGCTTATTTTATGTGGGGCAAGTTTTTTTTGCCATATGAATGGAAGATCAATTTTATCATAGCATTTTTTATAATCTATGAATGAGCTTTAACCTTTTTGTCCACTGTGAATTACTTTAGATATGATAGCTTGTAATACGAAAATACAATCAGCAGTGCTTTTACCATTTTGATACCAGAACTGAGTTTAATTATTTGCTGTCCATAGTGAGAGACGATCGAAGAGAATGTGTGCTTATATACATTATTGAGTGTTATTCCTCAGTAATTTTGTAATAGGTTTGGATCACCGCCTTTAAATATTTGTATAATATAGCTCAATCCCCAGCATTCAGGGTATACAGCATTGTAAAATATGTTGTTGTATAAAGTGTGTAGGTAAGGTGATATGATATCAAACGCATTTTTTATGCATTCTGCTCATATTTCATCAGGTCCACATGCTTTATTATTCTTTTGTTTTAAAACTGCCTTCTGTAGTTCGTTTAACGTTATTTCGCAATCTAAATTATGATAGTTTGTTGCCTAGCTTTCAGCATTTTCATCATGAGTGCGTTCATTTGAAGTTGGATTTTCTCCTATCTGAGAATTGAAGTGTTCAAATTGTTCATTTATTTGTATATTGTTTATTTGTTTATTTTTGTTATAATAACGTTTTGACAGATTTCAATAATTTTCTAGGTTGTGATTTGGCAATGTTTTCAAGTTTAATACCTTGGTTTATTTTATATTTAGTTTTTTTGCGAATTTTCTTGTTTTGTTTTAAATAGTTCTCTGTTTCGTTTGGTTAATTGCGGTTTAAGGCGTTTCGTGCAGTTTTTATGCACCCGAAGGAGGGCATATATTGATCGGACTGTCCATCCGTCCGTCCGTCCGTCCGTCCGTTTGTCTGTCTGTCTGTCTGTCTGTCTGTCTGTCTGTCTGTCTGTCTGTCTGTCTGTCTGTCTGTCTGTCTGTCTGTCTGTCTGTCTGTCCGTCTCTCCGTCTCACTTTGCGTTAAGGTTTCCAAAAATGCTCATAACTGCTATGACGCTTCAGATAGCAACTTGATATTTGGCATGCATGTGTATCTGATGGAGCTGCACATTTTGAGTAATGAAAGGTCAAGATCATCATTTAAGTACAAAGGTAAAAAAATCCAAGGGAAGCAATAAGTTTTAAGGGAGATAATTATCTGTACCTGCCAAATTATTTTTTTTTTTAAATAAATCAAAGCGGCGCAGTAGGGGGCATTGTGTTAGTGAAAAATACATCTCTTGTTAATTCGTCTTTTGCTTCATGAAGTCTTTGTTGATCCACGGGGGTTTTGCTCGTGCATTACAGTTGTGCGAGATACTGCATTAGAAGATTTTACTGAAAAACCGTGCGTTTGTGAGCAGATTTACCTGATCTGTTGCGATGTTGTTATTTAAATTTTAAAGCTTATTTATATTACTGAGAAGTGATTCACTAAAAAAAACATGCGCGAATTCTTCGTTGGCAATTAATGTAGTTTATGCGTGTTTTCCTGTATTGCAGTATTTATTATTTAATGTAGGATCATTTAATTTGAATGCAAGATAAATGGCGGCATGATCTGAAAAACTTTTCCAATCTAGTTTCTTAAAATCATGAACAAGTTGAATACAGTTTTTGTTTACCTACAAATAGTCAGTGACGCTGAGACCGTGTGGTGATATAAACGTATATTTACCGTCTTTATATCGTTTTTAAAACGTCCATCCGCTGTAACGTGGATTGCTGATTTACTAAGTGCAATGAATTTGTGTACGTGGTTAACTATTACTTGATCTTGGTTATTACGTAAAAAAGCAAATGGCCAATATTTTCGTCATCCTGCACACAGTCTTCCGTTACATTTATGTACGCATCATAGCTTATAGCATCTGTCAGAGTTCCAGTTCTAGCATTAACGTCACCATCAATACAAGTTGTGCCAAAAGGTTCATAATGTTCTATTCCTTTTTCGATTTCTTCAAAAAAGTCAAAAATCTTCATTTACTAAAACTTTTAAGTCAGCTGTTGGTATACAATATAGACAAATGAATAAATTTTGGTTATGAGATAATATTTCATTCTTTATTCTAATTAATATTATATCATGGCTATTTTGTTTTATGACAGATATGTGATTTTAAAATTCATCATGGATATAAACACTGAGACCGCCACTAAAACGACCCTTTTTCCGTCCCATGACTTTTGTTGCCAAATAGATGACAACCGATGTATTCATTTATTTCAAAATTAGTATTTTCTTTTGAATGAGTCCATGTTTCTGAAAGTAATACACTGTATCGACAATGTTCCCGCGCCAGCGAAACAGGTAAACATGAGAGAACCATCTCTTCGATACACTACATAACGAGTGGTATACACCTGTTGAGTGGAGTTTAGAGGTATTTTCAACAATTGGCCATGCTTATCAGCAACGGTAATAAATAACCACTTAACACCACATAATCACACATGCAGGAAGAATTTACCATCTGCAGGTCAAGAACCTGTTTATATAACATAGTTATATACTAAAAATATAATTTAATAAATGTTTAAAGCCCTGGTCACTGCAGTAAGCATTTATTGATTCTTAGCTTTAATACTATCTTTTCTTGTAATTTACGTTATCTTGTAATTAACATAATTTAATAAATGTTCTTGTAATTGACATAATCTTGTAATTAACATAATTTAATAAATTCTAAGAATATAATTTAATTAATTTTAAAAGCCCAGTTTAATCATTTACTGAATCTTAGTTTTAATACAATCTTTTCTTGTAATTAACATAATCTTGTAATTTACACAATCTTGTAAATTACGTAATTTAATAAATGTTAAAAGCCTACATCCTAAGAATATAATATAATAAATTTTAAAAGCCCTGTTTAAGCTTTTATTGAATCTTAGTTTGAATACTATCTTTTCTTGTAATTTACATAATCTTGTAATTTACATAGTTTAATAAATGTTCTTGTAATTTACATAATTTGGAATTTACATAATTTAATAAATATTAAAAGCCCTGATTAAGCATTAATTGATTCTTAGTTTTAATACTATCTTTTCTTGTAATTGACATAACCTTGTAATTTACTTAATTTAATAAATGTTCATGTAATTTACATTATCTTGTAAATTACATAATTTAATAAATATTAAAAGCCCAGTTTAAGCATGTATTGATTCTTATAAGTTTTAATACAATCTTTTCTTGTAATTATTATAATCTTGTAATTTACACAATCTTGTAAATTACGTAATTTAATAAATGTTAAAAGCCTACATCCTAAGAATATAATTTAATAAATGTTAAAAGCCCTGTTTAAGCATTTATTGAATTTTAGTTTTAATACTATCTTTTCTTGTAATTTACATAATCTTGTAATTTACATAATTTAATAAATGTTCTTGTAATTTACATAATCTTGTAATTTACATAATTTAATAAATATTAAAAGCTCTGATTACGCATTAATTGATTCTTAGTTTTAATACTATCTTTTCTTGTAATTTACATAACCTTGTAATTTACTTAATTTAATAAATGTTCTTGTAATTTACATTATCTTGTAATTTACATAAATTAATAAATATTAAAAGTCCAGTTTAAGCATGTATTTATTCTTATAAGTTATAATACTATCTTTTCTTGAAATTTATAGCTTTTATATGTTCTAAACCTTAACGGCAGTATGCTACATATGTGTTTCTTACGCACAAATTTGGTATTTAGATAAAGAAATTATTAATAACATTGAAACATTTTCATCAAATCCTGAAGCTTTGCAATGAGGAACACAACAATAAAACACAATAATTACAGAGGAATGTATACAAGTCAGTGATAAACTGATATGTACCGCTGACAGGGAAAATGTCTGTTTACCTGTTTCAATTCACTGGCGTTATGTTGTCGATACAGTGTATATTAGGTTGTAATTTTTAATAAAATATGTTAAGTCATCATCATTATTTTTTCGTTCTAGACCGTTTACATTCCAATCGAAAGTTCTAAGTTCCTCCTGCCGTTCCAATTTGAAAACTTCTCTGAATTGGTCACCGCTGTTGTTTCGTAAAATAAGTCGGGAGCCGGTCCATTTGACTTGTTTTCTTGCAGATATTTTTAGTTTGCACAAAGCGCTCATTTGACGGCGGTTGGTAAGAACGGTCTTTGTTTGTTGGATTTTGATGCCGAGACCTGTGTTCTTAAGGATGTTGTACTTTTTTGTTGATGTTGTTTTGATTATCTCGCGTTGTCTTTAGTAGTGGAATTTGGCAACGTTTGGTCTTAATTTGCCCTGCTATGGTTTGCCTAGCCTGGGCACTCGGTCAAGTATTATATCGTCCACTATTTGGAAATGTTCTGAAATGATTAGTTTAACTAGTTGCTTGCAATTTTCTTGTTGTCTTTCATTGAAGCCATAGACAATCAAATTTCTCGTATGCTTCTACTTTTTAGGTCGTCTGCCTTTGCCTCTAGTTCACTTTTTTCGTTTTCATGTCTGTTAAGATAGCTGATATGTCCGAACACTGCCCTCAAAGAACCTTTAAACTTGAATAAGTTTCCTTTATGATTTGTTTTGATCCTTCCATTCCACTGTTTGTGAATTGGATTGCGTTTTTGATATCCACGAATTATGTGTCTCTCGTTTTAGATTGCTTTAACATAGTTTCTACTCGCGGCATTTATTCTATCAACGAGTTGTTCGAGTTTGTCTAATTTAGCGACTGATAGCTTTCTAAACTTAATGGCATGTATATTTCAGTCGCCTATGGTGATGGAGTTGTTGGTGAGGTAGCATAGTAAGGATTTCTTGTGGGGTATTGGTTTGATCCATTAGTGAGAATACCTTGTTGATTAGGGGTCATGAATTGCAGATTGGGTGGGTGGTACTGGCCGCTGTATGATGGGGTGGCAGGTAGAGTGCCATTTGAGGTCGCTGTTAACGTACTTGTTTGAATGACAGTTTTGGGTGGTGGGCTATCCGCCTTGATCTGCAACTATTTAGGTTGATCGACCACATACTTTGGAGATGCCTCTCCTTTGGGGAAGAGGACAATTACAACGAGCGAGGCATGGTATAGGGGAGATAACCCTTGGTTATGGTTAGGTTAGGGTTAGTGTTAGGGGTCTAACCCTAACCCGACCCCTAACACTAACCCTAACCCTAAACCTAACCCTCTAACCCCCCCCCTTTGCGCATTACAATACCATGCCTCGCTTGTTGTCGTTGTCCGCTTCCCTCTTCTTTGAGCGTTTCTTTCCACTTTTATGTTGTACTTGTTTTTGACCTTTTTTGCCATTGGTTGATTTAAAGATGTTAGTTATAACTTGAACTGGAAAACACACAAGGAACGCGGGGCGATCACATTGATAATCATCGAGCCAGGTTTTTAACAACTAAGTATTGATATTAGTTCACTATATGGTTCAATTCACCTAAATACACCTGAACTTCCACGATGTTTACGATGTCTTCGATGTTCCGCGATTTTTACGAATATCCAAAGTAAGTTGTGTCTCTAACTGATATACCCGACACAATTTCACAGACAAAGGGTATACATATATTTGTTTCTTACTTCTTATTTCTTAATTAAATCACTTTGCCATATTGATCAATATAACTGTACTCAATGTTTGTTAGTGTGGATGTGGGAGTGGGGGAAGATGGTAAACGACGCCCATGGATAATTATTGCCATTTTATGGAGACGTAGACCAATATAGTCATAACGGAAAAACCTAAACAAAACACTAACACTATTTAACAAACAGAACAAACCAAGCGATGCTACGAAACATGAATGAAATATCACAATAATAACACTAATTCACACACATTTCATAATACAAAATGTTCAATGAAAGAAAACAGATTAACACCTCACCAGGCTGGATTAAAGGAAGAGCACTTGACGGTCTTGGCAAATGCAAGCGTGGAAAATAAATTAACAATGGAATGAAACAAGTTATATCGACTGATCAATGAGCATCTTCCATCGGACTAAATTTTAATTATGATTGGACATCAAAACTACAGGTACTGCATCAGCTTTCATGGGTAAACGCACATTATAGAGAAAGGATAGAATTTCCAAAGTAAATGTATGCTATATGAAAATGAAGACAACACATTGACGTGTTCTACTTAAAAGTTAATTCTTTCAAAAATATCAATAGCCCAATGTATTTTTCACTTTAAATATATGTACCTGAATTAAATTTATACATTTCGAATCAAAGTACCGAATAAAAATAATAGCCGTAAGTTAGTAATCCAATACAGCGTTTTTACTGATTTTTTAAATGAATGCAAACAAAAGCACCAAACGGCACACGATTGCCTGCTGACGTTATCACTTGATTGCCTCATTCAGTTTAAAGACTCGAGTGTCTTGGTATATTGAAATGTAGATTCATTAAAACTAGTTCTTCTGGAATACGTTGAGCTTTTATACATGCAACTCAAAGCTTTCCCTGGTAAATGCAAAAACCATGGCAAAAAGTGACCAACGTATGTCTATAAAATTGAGTTAAATCAACCAAATATACCGTATCAAACACAATACTTGAAACCATCGTCATCAAATTGCGTATCTTTTGTCGAGCAATGATGAAAAAAAAATCTTGATAACAAAACGTTGCATTAAAATACAATTACATAAGATAAAGCAAGTTAATAAATGTGAACACAATGTTATAGTTCTATGTGAAGGTGTAACATTGTGCACGCTGATTTAATTTAAATCGAGGTATATATCGATATTAAGTCTGGTTGCTCTGCTTTTGCATTGAATTGTTTAGGAGTATCTCGGTAGTGTAACCGTGAAATATTACAACTACTATCGATAAAACTACGTTAATTAAGAATAATTTATTGTAATATGTTTTGTCTATTGCTTTATGCCGCGAGGCTTGCCAAGCCGTGTAGGTATTTCTGAGACAAGTGCATTCATGTCAGTAGAGATACTAACATACGGAATCCGGATAATGCCATCTATAATCGCGCCCTTTCATCAACGGCGACACACAAAGCGATACACGATATTTTGCGCGATACACGAAGCAACGCGCGAGAATGTACCACGAAATATCACCCTTGTGTAGGAAGCCCAAAAGGCAATATATCGTAGTAAATATTGCATTTCGCTTCGTGTATCGCGCAAAATATCGTGTGTCGCTTCGTGTATCGCGCAAAATATCGTGTGTCGCTTTGAGTATCGCGCAAAATATCGTGTCTCGCGTTCAAAGGGCGACACACGTAACACGAAGCGTCACACGATATTTGCGCGACATACGAAGCGATACACAATATTTCGCGATACACAGAGACACGCGATATTTGTACTGTGCGAATATCGGTGTAATAATATCGCCTGTCGACTCTCGCGTTTTCAAAAAATCAGGGGAGACAAAACGGGGATATTTTTACGTCGGGCAGCCATATTGATAACAAATGGTTAAAAATTACTGTAACACCGTTTAAAAACGCGAGAGTCGACAGGAGATATTATAACAGCGATATTTGAACAGTACAAATATAGGGTGTCGCTTCGTGTATCGCGCAAAAATCTGAAAATAGACCGCGATATACGATATTCGGATAATATGGGCGAAATTGAAGAATAAAATATCGTGTATTGCTTCGTCTGTGGCGCAAAATATCGTGTGTCGCTTCGTGTTTCGTTAGCCGCACTTTTCACGCGAGACACGATATTTTCCACGATACTCAAAGCGACACACGATAGTGTGCGTGGTACACGAAGCGACACACGATATATTGCGCGATATACGAAGCGACACGCGATATTTATCACGATATATCGCCTTTTGGGCTACCTATACAAGGGCGATATTTCGTGGTACATTCTCGCGCGTCGCTTCGTGTATCGCGCAAAATATCGTATGTCGCTTCGTGTGTCGCGCGAAATATCGTGTATCGCTTCGTGTGTGGTGCGTCGCCCTTGATAAAAGAAGGGTGAGATTATAGATGGGACTATCCGGATTCCGTACTAACATAATATTCTTTACATAAACTGTTGAAGAAATCCGCACTATCTGTGAAAATTTGTTTATTCCAAACGATAATTTTACAATTTTAAATTCTACTATAATTACGAGTACACGTTTCTGTATCGGCGTTAACACGGTTGTTTAGACGTACAAAAACAATTAATTTATCGTGTCGATGTCGTAATAATACATTTATACATGTAAAATAAACATTTTGAAAATTATATATTAAATGGGTGCTCATGCTTTTTTTTTTTGTCGTCAACTAATTTCAAATATAGATGACAAATAGACCAAACATATTGTTTTAACATCTGCAAATTTGGAAAGTAGGTCGACAAATATCTTTGTGCCAAAATATTTGTTTTACTATATTAGCCTCCCCCTCCCACCAGTAAAACGCGATTTAATATTATTGATAATAACAGACATGCAGTGTGGATGTTTGATGACATAGACATGCGTACAGCAACTAATTTGGTAATCAAATGGACCTTATATGACATTGTTGAATATTCGTATTAAGTAATACTTATCCAATAGCTTAAATATTGAAGAGTGAAGTCAAATTTTTAAATGTTTGAAAATATAGCGGCGGCGGCGGTGGCGGCTGCGGTGGTGGTGGTAATGGTTACTGTTTTAAGTAAATATTGACACATATGCTCACATAAAGGGTTATTAGCCTGGGTTGTAAATTTCCTGGGTTGTAAATTGCCTGGCTTGCAAATTGCACTCAGCGATACACAAAATTCCCCTGGCGGCATGAATTGGTCATATTTCTAGATTTAAAACATCTTGCGTGAAATGATTGTAATAAAATGATATTTTCATGTGAATCTTGGTGACATTAAATGTAAGCAAAGCCGTAATAATAAAAAGAATAAACAACTATATTGAAGCTAATTTATGAACCTTTAAGCCCATGTTCAGCGAAAACAGTCCATGCTTAAATGGCATCAGCTCTTGTAATTTATAATGACGTTTCTTAATAGGGGTATTCCACTACGCCCCGATTCCCAAAGATTTGCCCCGATTTCCAATTTTTTGAGGTCGGGGACATTCGTAGCTTAATCGGCGAAGGTCCTTAATCATTCGTTGCTAGTCGTGGGCCGGTCGTGAGTTACCGAAAAATCGTGGCCAGATTTTAAAAGTGTTTAAAAGTTAGCCACAACCTCCAAGACTAAATTTAATCGCAGTTGACTCGTGACAGCGTCGTAGTGCGTTCTTGGCCGTCGTAATGGAATCGTAGGTAATTCGTGACTCAATCGGGAAATCGGTGATCACGTGATCTGTCTACGAAATAGCTACGACTTTGTCAAGACTCTCACGAGTTCACCCCGAGTCAGTTGCGAGCCCGCTAAGATTCTCGCGATTTAGTTATGAAACAGTTACGATTTTCGGAGGATGGGTGTAGTATGTAAACAGAACTTACCGTTTTTTTTCGACCATTCAGTTGTAAGGGCTTTGTATGAATAACCAATTAGGTGCCGCTCGCCTTCTCCTCCTTCTTAGTGTGTCTCTTGCCATCAACACTAGGTGTTGATGTTCAAGCTCTAGTGCAAATACTACGGCTGCTCTTCGTCGAACTTCGATTTTTGATTTGGCGCCAAAAAAGGAATGGAGGCCTTCTTACACATGTACATGTACGAAGAAGAATGAAGGTCACATTGTATAGAATGATCAATATCAATAGATATTGGCGCCTAACTCATGGGTGCGTTCGGTGAGGTCCTAGCTTAGTCGTGACCGATCTGCATCGTTCGTAGTACAGTCGCAGTAGATTCTTACACATCGTAGTGAAGTCGCGACCCTATTCGCAAGACTTCAACCGAACGCCACTATTTGTCGTAACTCAATCCTACCAGTGTCGTAACTGAATCGTAGACTGTCACGAGTCTTCCCGATTCAATAAATGTGATAGATCGTAGCAAATCGTGGGCTTGTTTTCGTAGTGGAATAGGGCCATAAACCAAACCCTATTTCGACTGAAAACACAATATAATAAAATATGTGGCTTTTTTTGTTCAAAGCTCTTGATTCGAATAGAGCCTTACGTACGCTTAGTACGAAGAAAGTGTAGATTTAATGATTAAGCCAGAGGATTTACACACTATCACGATTATTGCAATAATGCAATAAATAATCTATATCTTTACAAAAAAACTGAGTTTAATAAGTTATTGATAGAGTGTGTAAGATATTAGTTAGAAACAATTTCTGCATAATTAATGTGTTATGTGGTCAGTGCAAATCAGATTCGCGCTTGATAATTGTCCATTTTATGAAGTTGTTCGTTGGCTAACTGTCCATGTAATTCATTTAAGATTTGGGTAAATGTTCATGCAGACCCGTGTTTAAGAATTGTATATTTTATGAAGATCTGCGTTGAATATGTGTTTATGAAATGCAAATCCACGTAAGATAAGATAGTTGATGTAAATGTTGTGCAGATAGGCGGATACTTGTCAATTCATATGCAGATCCAAGCGGGGTAATTGTCTATGTTATGGTGATCCACGTTGAGTAATGTTCAGTATTAAGCAGATCACCGTTGGAAAATGATCAATGTAATGGAGATCAATCAAGTTCTTTGCACGAGACTAACGAGTGAGTTGCCTAATGATCCTTATTATGTAAATAGAACTAATAAATTGACACGTTGGAGAATCTTAAATGTATATGCCGAGTTCATGCACACTTCTATGAAAATCGACAAGTGCCCATAAACATCTCGAATAAATCTATTTCTTGTTGTAAATTACTTGTAACAGTAAAATATATATGAAGACGAATTTGAACCCAGAAAGTTTATTGCAATATTTATTCAGTTAAGTGCTTGTATATTGTTTGAGTAGCGCAGTTTAGTACAGTGCAGTGCAGTGCAGTGGTAACAATTAAATTTTCTCAGTTGAGTACGATATGGCGTTGAAATGGGCGGCGCTTGTCGACGTTTTGTTTAAAGGGGCCTTTTTACGTGTTGGTAAATTGACAAAATTAAAAAAAAGTTGTTTCAGATTCACACATTTTCGTTTTAGTTATGATATTAGTGAGGAAATAGTAATACTGAACATTTACAATGCTCTAAAATATCAATTATATGCATCTTTTGACGATTTGAATACCTGAACATTATAAAGCGTTGCAACGCGAAACGATTGAATTATTTGGCAAGTTCTGTTGTTTTCGTGATATTTTGGGAAACTACGAGGAGAGAATTGCTTATATAAGTAAAAATACATCCGCTTATAGCATGAGCACGGATGGTTGAGTGGTCTAAGCGGAAGACTTTTTACTCCAGGGCTCCAGGTGTCAGTGGTTCGAGCCCAGTTGAGGGTTAATTTTTTTTCTTTTTTTAAATTGTATTATTTTTTAATGGAGATTTTTAGGTCCAATGTTAAAATGTATCAATATAAAGCATTTAATGACAAGCTTCAATACTTGCCCAAAATCTGTGAAAAGGCCCCTTTAAATGTATACGCACGTTACTGAGTCAATTTATACGTGATCAGTTTATTTAATGTAACCCGACCAGAAAAATCACCCACCAACATGAGGATCGAACCCGGGACCTCCCGGTTCCAAATGAGGCAAACACTCTCCCGCGTCGCTATAAAAGCTAGCTCATATAGCAAGGCAGTATAAGTTCTACTTATACCGAACCCTGCTACATTAATACACTGTTATATGGTTACATCCTGTTTTACACATACGTAAGCTAACAGACAGTAATCATAAATCCGCTTTTGCAAGTACGGAGCGATATCGGGAGTTTTTTTTAAATGTTTTTTGAAGGCTAAAAAACATTGTGCGATGCAATGATTGGTTTGTTAACAAATCAGGAAGTAGTCATGTAAAGTCGAAATGACGACTGAGATCTTTGTATATCGTATATATATAAATACGAGACACATAACTCGTTTTATTATGCCATTGGAAATGCAGCAGTGATGGCAAGCTTTGAGTTGTCGATTTTACTGTGCGCACTTTGGGCGTTTTCTTTGTCAGCAGGTAATGAATTTTTTTATTCGAGTTAAATTTCTAAAAATAAGATGCTATCAAAGCATAATTATCTCTTGCAAGAAAACTTAAATATACACAGAATAAAAGTGAACGTGTTCATTTCAGACAACATAAGAATTCGTATACAATGATGTAATGTATACTAATTTGTTGCCATAAGCATAGGTATTTCAATATAATGGAAATGATTACTTCTTATACCGAAATTGAATGAAAATATACTGTTTTTTTAGTGATAAATTCCAGTGATCTAAATAAAAAAAATAATTACTATTCCGCTTTTTTTCTTCACAAAGAAATAATCTCGACTATGTAGATGTCCTCGATTTGTTACTGCGGACAGTTTGTGTTTATTTACCATCTTTTCCTTCCAGTGTATATTACTCTACACATACAGTAATATTAGGAATAGATAATGTTCCCACAGAGTATTTTTCTTTCAAGAAATGTACTTATACTTATTGTTGTAAATTCATTTAACGCTAAACAGTTTTGATATAGTTATGCGAATGCTCTTTCATTAAATTCTTTACCTCTTAGATACGTATTTTGACCTGTTTGTAATCCCTTAAAAAGTTTCATTTAATTGAAGACCTTTCTTACTACATTCAAGTTTTAAAGGCTTCAATTCCAAGTTTTAGATACTGATGAGCAGCAAACAGCATACAACCTGAACAGAGTTCGAGTTACTCGCAGGCTGTTCTGGTTTTATGGTTGTTGCAAAATCCCTTTTCACTTTGCTCTTATGGGGGGAAAGGGTTAAGTATATCTCAAAAAGGTTATTTGTCATACAAAGGAACACGATATTCCTATGGTAACTTGATTCACATTTATTTAGATGATTAAAGCATATCAAGTATCATCACGCAGTCGGTTTGGACCAATGCGTTTGCAGATCAGCTTAATCACATGTTTTCAAGATAATTGTACACTTTAAACCTTATTTTAGAAGAGCAACGCTTTGGATGAACTGATTGTCTCACAATATTGTAACTGTATACATAACAGTTTTTTTGTATAAATGCACTATAGGAGAATTCTAATGGAAGAGTAAAAATTATCCCTGTTTTTTTAAAAAAACAAACAACGTTGCCCTATTTAATTAGCAGTATCAAATAACAGTACTGTCAGGTGTTGTCTCACCCTTTAGGAAATTTTCTCATTTTTGGGATCTCTTTTTTCCGACATTTTTGTCCTTTTAAATACAGCAAGCAATATGATATCAAAACTAAAATCCGAAAATGACAGGGGTGACAAATTCGACATTTAGACTTTACAATTAGGACTAGACATAGAACTAAAAAGATATGGTAAGTGTATGAGTATGTACAGGCTACAACTGATGGCTTAAATCACAAAAAAATCGAACTAAGTGAAAAACCGTGTATTTAGCAGTGTTAAATTCCATGTCATATTGGACTGATTTATACTTTAAAAATATTACAGTTATCTAATTAAAAATATTCTTTATTTGAAGAATAAAATCTATGTATTTGTTGGTGAACACGGGTCCAGAACCGGTTTTTATTGACTTTTGAAAATTACGCTACACCGTTGCACTTGTACAGACAATATTTCTTATTGCAATCATATAATAATACGCAAGATGCGGAGGTTACAAGTATCCGCCTTGTTGGTGGCAAGACGCCGTTCTCTGGTCGCTTGGAGGTGGAGCACAACGGAACATGGGGGACAGTGTGTGATGACGAGTTCACAGTCAACAGCGCAAACGTCGTCTGCAGGATGCTCGGATTTACGGACACCAAGTAAGATGTGATTAAGCTGTGTGTGTACCGTACTGGCTAACATATTTTGAGAATATATACTTGTAAGTTTCGTTAACATTTTGTTTACCTAATGTTTTACATAGCATCTATTTTGAAGGTATGCTGAAGTTGTCCAACCAAATGTTTACGGTCCGGGATCAGGATTGATCATGCTGGATAGTTTAAATTGCCATGGAAATGAATCAGACATATCTCAGTGTAGCCATGAATCTTGGGGTGTCTCTGACTGCGAACACTCCGAAGACATCGGGGTGAATTGTCGTACGTATGCTCCATATTGCATATTGCGTATGTGAGGTATAATAAAAAAATGTAATATACCGCAAAATATGTTACATGCACATTGATATATTAAGCAATAAATATGTATTGGATGCACTGTGATATTAACACATACCAGGCAGTGAGTCACGTCTGTAAAAAAAACTATTCTCTTTTAAGTTACAAAATATAGTATAAGTAATACATGATGTTAATAAAATATGGGGGGGGGGGCTGAGATTTCTCGCCACCTTTCGGACAACACTATAACTATAACAATTAGTACTTAAAATAATGTATTTGTGCTACGTATCATTTAGTTACTTCGATACAATTTCGACTTTCTACGATGCTATTTTTAATCCATAATTAAACAGCAGAAATATGTTAATCTGTATTCAAAATATGTTTAAAACAATTTGGAGGACTGGAAAGATTTGCATTCATACATAGTACAAATGAAATAAAAAATCAACCGAAATTAAAAATAAGATATTAAATGAAATAAATAAATATGGTTAATTATATTTCTCTTTAATTTACATACACTATTGAAAGTTATCAAAGACAAAAATAGTTTAAGTCAGCTACGGTGCAAGAAATAATTAAATATCCATTTAATCATGTTTAAAGTTTTGCCTCCATATTTTTGAAATCTCGTATATCTCTTACATAGCGATACAATTGTATTCTTTGCTTTAACGTCATAAAGGCAATTTCTACCATAATAAAATGTTATTCCATGAATTCCGCTAATATCCGTTAACAGTTTACATGTATTTATAAAAATGTAAAATCGTATACGTGTATGTTTATAAGACACGAAATTGCGATTGGCATCTGGTTCTACCACACACGACGGTCAGGTGGAGGTGAACATTTTTGGAAGCTGGGAACCAATATGTGCCGACAATTTCACCATATCAGAAGCCAGGGTCGTCTGTGGCATGATCGGATTCAGCTTTAAGTATGGACCTTTTAGATGAACTGATAGATGTTGTTATTCTCGTGATAATTGACGTAGCTGTTAGATTACTTAATAAACGCATATACAATATCATGTATGCAAGTTACATATGTGCAGGGTGGTGATAAAGATCTGATATCTGTCTGCTTGTTCACTTATTTGCACTAATCTGGCCTTTTTAAAAGCTATTTATGTCTTAACACGATTTTCCTTTGAAACGGCATCGCATCGTGTGTGGTTTTTGTGTTGAAGTTAATAATGATTGCAATTACCATCTATATTATTTTCTACAAAATATTAGGCACATCATTCATATGCATGTATAAGTCTACGATTTGGGTGTTCTTATATATCCATTTATTTAACATAGTGTGTTTTAATTGTAAAATATCGAAATTCGCGTGACTGAAACAGCTAATTTAACTTTCATTTTAAAGATTTTAAAGATAAAGCAGGACTAAGATTTTTTCACGAAAAGGTTGCTAAAAGATCACCTTTCTCTTGGTCGTCAGCTGATCCGCATAGGAGGCATATTTTATGATGTATTCTTTATGAGATTTCTAAACGAGCGAACAGTGTTTTCTAAATACTTATTAATTTGCAGTCAATGGCGCATGTTTTCTTTAATTAGCTTAAAGCGTTTCAGTTATATCTACTATAATGATTTTGTTTAAATATATGAATAATGTTTACATTTAGCGGCGCAGAGTTAAAAACATCCAACATAGCAAGATACAACTTTTTACCTTCCGCATACACATGTGAAGGATATGAAATAGATGTATCGATGTGTCAGGAGATAAATATTACCTGCTCACAGCCATATGCCGCTTTTGTTAATTGCCGTAAGTTTTTTTCGTTATATCTACACACTTTGTGCGAATATTCGTTTGTTACTACTGACGGTAATTGTGTAATGTTGTTAATTCCTCTGTATTATTTTTTTATTTAGGTACTCCAATTCGGCTAGTGAACGGAACCAGTGCCCAATCAGGACGTGTCGAGGTGGAGTACCGGGGTCAGTGGGGGACGATATGCGATGACGGCTTCGATGACCTTGAAGCAAAAGTCATCTGCAGGATGTTGGGTTTCAGTGATAAGTATGCGCATGCGTAATTAGTAATCCTATAACAGCTAATCATTTGTATTTACTCGTGGCTTGAATAGCAACTATGTATTCATTAAAGGTTTATATTATTGTAATGGCTCGACAATTAATATTAGTATTAGTGTTAATCCTTTCAATTGATTATTTATTTCTCAGAGAAGCAAAAGCTTATGGGGGTGCATATTTCGGAGCCGGAACTGGGTCCGTTACAATTGACGAGCTTCGTTGCCTTGGTACCGAAGAAGACATTTCTGATTGTAAATCAAGCGAATGGCTGTCACCAAACAACTGCGGTCATAACGAAGATGCATCGGTGGAATGCAGTATGCGTTCACATTAACTTATCATGCATCATTTTATTATTAGTTATAAGTGTTTATGCAACTATGTTATAATATAAAAAAATGTGATACATATTCAGTATTTTATTGCATGGAAAAAGGACTGCATTAAAAATTATGTCAATTCATTTTAAGAATCTGAAGTTCGTTTAGTAAATGGCCCAACAAAGTTTTCGGGTCGGCTGGAAATTCTGACTGGATCTGGTTGGGAAACGGTATGTTCTGACCTGGTAGACAACAAGACTGCTATGGTGGTGTGCAAGATGCTAGGATTTGAAGGAGGGTATAAACTTGGTTATCTATCATATTACCTTACATGAATGCATTGATTATTATATAATGTATCTGAATAGTAAATGCCATACTGACAACAAATCTCGTATGGTTTAGGAACATAACTCTTACTCATGTCAACATGTTTTAAGCTGATAAAAACTTTCAGAAATATTTCCCTTTACGATGATGGACGATTTGGAAGTGGCGTCATGAAAACGCATGGCTTCGACTGCAATGGGAATGAAACAGATATTGTCCACTGCAACCCAAACGAGTTTATCCCGTCGTGTTCCAACGGGACTAGCGCTGGATTCAACTGTTGTAAGATACACATGGTTGTGATGAAGTATATAACAAAGGCTTCAAATGGTAGTAACAGATTAAAGGATTGAAATAAATTTCGGTTGGATTCAATTGCTTTTATCAACGTTGTGAATAATTTGGCATTTGTTCCCATAATGAATTTATTTGTTTTGTTTATTCGTAGAACAAGTTTACATGTTTTATTAAATATGTTTCATATTCAAGTCTAAAAAAATGAAACGCACAAAATATGGACTTTACATGGCATCGACATAAGGCTACTTTAAAAACGAATTACACAAATACATTCTGCTAAAAATCTCATGCAAATTACGAATAACAATGTAGTTAGTTCCCAGTACACATGATGTATTGCAATCCAATACTATTATTTAAAACTAATTCTTATATTCAATATAGTTACTATTAGAAATAAGATAACATAGGCTTATCGAAATGTATACCCGGCTTGAAAATGTTAAACAATCCACACCACCACAGAGTTAACAAGTAAAGTCGTTGATGACGCGTAAGATTTCTCAGCAACGCTGTTAGGAATCTTAAATCATAAATATCCAGGCGTACTCTACAGTTTAAACACTTTAAGAACCTTACGCATTTATGATTTTAATAATTGTGTAAATTGCAAGTCAAGGAGAGAAGTTATCTTCAGTTCTTTACAAATTTTGATTTCGTGTTTTAGACTCTATAACACCGATCCGACTTCTCCAAGGAACAGCCATGTTTAATGGAAGAATTGAAATTTACCAAAGAGAAAACTCTGCCAACGGGTATTGACGGATACATTTTATATTCTTTAAAACGTATTAAAATATATGAATATAACGTGTTGAACTGTTAGAGATTGAACCAATAACATTTATAATAATGTATGGTTCAATGAATTTCAGTATTTAAATTGTTTATGACGATTTTGTTATATTTCAGCGATTGGAAAGAAATCTGCTATAATCATCTGACAACAAAGGACGCAATAGTGATGTGCAGAATGTTTGGGCATCCAACTATGTAAGCCTTAGGTTTACGATTTATTTAAGCTAGTTGGTTATCATCATTGAATTAAACTATTGTTGTCATTTTGATAAATCCCTGGGATATCAATCAAATTATAGGAAAAAAAGATTAAATTGATTTTACTTTCATGGAACAAAACTGTAAGTATCAAAATTTGATAAAACTATAATGTACATAATATAAGATCTTTATTGTCCGCGGACGGAAGAAATTATGGTAAAACCATTAAGAACTTGAAGTTCGTTCGGTTTACAGTGATGTTCAATTCTAACTATATAGACACTTCACGTTTACTTTTACTTTCATACAGTTTTTATCACGTAATTATTTATATAAAGGCACAACAAAGCAAATATAATTGAAAATCGAACATGTTACAGATCTTTAATCTCAATAGCATATTACAGATAATAATTCTAGAATCTCTTGATTAGTTTGCCTTTAACTGCCGTTCTCCTCCAGATACCCTACAATACATCATGCTTTCAACCATTACGATTCGAGCGGAAGATTTCCAACAATTAGTGGCTTCGGGTGCTCTGGAAACGAAACAGATATTACCGACTGCACTCCTGACACACACTGGACAGCAACTTCGTGTTATTACAACGACCGTGCGGCGATTAATTGCGGTAAGTGATACTACAATATTCGATTATTTTTTGTTTCTTTTGAGTTATATCTCTAGTCAATATGTCCTACTTGTCTTAGACTATATGTATTGCTAATACAGACATGCTCGCATTAATTTTGTAATGCTATTTCAGGAATTAATTCTACTGTCAGAGTTGTGGATGGACCTTCAATCAAAGCTGGGCGAGTAGAGGTCTTGTACAACGGAACTTGGCTTGGTATCTGTAACCGTATACGATATAGTTCTGGCAATTACTACGATATAACATCGACGGACATTAATCTTCTCTGTAGGCATATGGGATTCAACCAAAGGTGTATACTTCTTATATTTTGAATGCATTTGAAATTCTTTTTTTATTAAAAAATCCCTTACAGGAATATATCCACAATTACAAACGAATATAAACAGGACTATTCGTTTTGTATGCTCGGCCTTATGAAGTATTTGATTGCAAGGCTTGGGGCATGTATTATATTGTTAATATTAATATGCGTTGTATATTTACGTGTTTTACTCTGATATGATCCATGTATTATTGAAAGATCTGCTGATAATGCGTTTTGTGTCTCCGAAATTCAGCACATGTTTACTGCGCTATACTAATGCAGCATGATTTTATGTTGTACGCATGTTTAAATATTCCAAAAGATAACATCATTATTTGATTAAATGTCAATATTGTTATATGGGACAAGAGTATCAATTGTATCACAGTGGCTACTTGGTGGCCTCATATGCAACCCGAAGTGTCAAGGTCATTCCAAACCTCGCATGCAGCAGTTCTGTATCAGACGTATCCGATTGTCGATCTGGTGTGTGGGGTGTTGTGGATTCATGCCCACAGGCAGCAATCGTATGTAGTAAGTAAGATGTACATGTTCATTTAAAAAAAAACTTTTATCAATAATTGATCATAACATACATAATATCCTAATTAATTGCTTCAATCATAATATTCATAGCATCTACAAAATACGTAATAACAAATTATAATAGATATTATAAGTTACACCGTTAGTAACTGACGGTGTATGGGATATACACCCTCAGTAATTGCATACTATACAAGAGCGAAAACGGTGTAACAATAATATCTCAACCGACTAATTGATTACACGGTGGATATGGAAATTATTCGGGGTGTATGGAAAATACTCCATGGGCACGTGACCGCTCTAAACCGATCGGATTAGGTCATTTTTGTAGAAGGTGAGATGTGAATATATAATCAGACAGCTTTCTGTTTGAAAATTTAAACACTCCTCTGTGATTTGACGTCGTAATATGAACTGTTTAAACATTCAAAAACGTAAGGCAAACACATCACAGATTCCTCATCTATCATTTACGTGGATCACAAAGCACTTAGCTTATTGCAGATAGCAGTATCCGCCTCGTGAACGGCAGCAATGAGAGATCCGGTCGAGTGGAGGTGCTGCATCGGGGAAGATGGGGAACCGTTTGTGCTGACGGTTTTAACGTCGCAGAGGCTGATGTCGTATGCAGAAAAGCTGGCATACGACTTTGGTTTGCTTTAAAATATAACCTTGTTGTCATGCTTTTAAGTTTTTAAATCAGTAAGTGTCTATGTAGTACTCAACGATCATAGAACACCAACAAGGCAATAACTCAGCTGCGTAATGTAGAATATTTTTGCCATTTTCTTTCCAGAAATAATAATACTAACATTGATTCAGACAGTAATATTATTATCTTGTTACTTAACGAGTTTATAACCTCCGAAACATAAATTGACGGCAACACATTTAAGACAAGAGTAAGGATGAATGTGGTGAAAAGCGCTTAGATTTGCAGGAATGCGTCAGTGCTCGACGATTCTCCTTTCGGGTTTGGTGCGCATGAGTACCTTCTTAACAACGTATCTTGCGAATCGAGCGAGCACGATATAGGAGAGTGTCAAAGTTCCCCATGGAATGAAACATCTTGCGAAGACGGAAACGTAGCAACCGTTTTATGTCGAGTACTCGGTGCGTAAATATACAATGTACTATTGTTAACCTTATAATGTACTGTTGTTCACTGCATAATGAAGCTAATGTGAACTTGAACGCGAATTTTTGCGTTTTAGTGCCGATAATACGACCATACATTTTTCATTGTATTGCATATTCATATGTGTTTCCTTTATGCATCTCTAGTAAATTTTGCTGTGAATTGATAGACATCAATAAACATAAGGATGTACGCGTTAAGTGGTTTTAAAGGACGACTTTCCATTTCGAATATCTAGCTTTGTAGACGCCATGATGTCTGCGACTGCGTCCGCGTCTGCGATTTCTTAATAAACAGTACAGCATAATTCCTTATCCTGTGACCTCTTGCTACTTGTCATGATTTGGATCAAGGTCAATGTCAATCTTTCTATAACTCAGACGCAGAAAAAAAGGTTAAACGATGCTAACTTTTGATTCCATTCAAAAGTGTAAAGATATAGGACTTTTCATATCTCAAGATAGTATTAGAACATTTCGCTTACGCCCTTACAAAAGTACACAACTTATTTTAGTTACTTTAGCATGCATTGACTGTTCTGTAAGTTGAGTTGTTGCCCTTATTGTTAGTTTAGCTTAGGTAAAGGTTTTGAACTATGTTTTAGTTATGATTGGTTCAAGACAGCATTACTTGTTTCAGTGATGAAATAATTGTGTAACAAAACATTTAGAGTACTGTCATACAGGATATTGGCTATTGCTCAGTTCACTAAGACGGTAGACGGTGCTATTGTTTTCTTGATCAGTTGAACTAAAGTAATTGTTAAACAGTTGTATCACGTTACCGTGTTATTTATATCAATGCCCCGAAACACTGGAAAAGCTAACATGTCATTATGTTCAAATTGATCCATTTAATATTGTGAAAATAAGGCGTTTACTAAACTTGTACGATTATGTTACCTTTATAGTGACTAAGTTAGTGTGGCTAACATATACACTCTCATTATTTATACATCAACAAATGTGACAACGCAATTTCTATATTTAGGTTCTTTCGGATTGACCCCTCCCAATATATTTATAACGGAATCAGTTTTGTGGTTTACATTTTAATACCAATCTCCACGCAGAGTTGTCGTCCCTTGCTCTCACATACAACTCTGCGAAAGGCTCAGCCCTCCATTTTGTCTATAAAATAGATAAAACCGAACAAACGCATTCAACGTATATTTGATTGGATATTTAAGATCGCATGCATTAAATTAAGAAATATGACTTTTAAATGTACGATAAATCGTGCAAAAACTTGCGAGTTTTAATGCAACTCTTTGGAACTAATTTATTGCCCATTTACGCAGATGGAATCATTCCACACACTTCACAAATGTAAACAATTGAACATATTTTTTTTTGAGTGACGTTAGGAATTGCTTCGACGTGTGTATGTATGTTGGTTTCTAACATAAAAATACATATCAATTTTATAATAATGAATTAAGACTGATATAAGATATCATGGTATGAGATGGTTTTCTTTAATGCAGTGAATGCAATGTAACCGTTGTGCAAGAGATTGTTTAGTATTCTGTAACCTCAATGATGAACGCTTGGAATGATCATGACATAAATGAGACGCTTTCATAACAATAGTCCGTTCTGAGCCCAACACAGAGGTGAATGTAATGTAACCGTCGTGCAAGAGATTGTTTTAATACATGAATGTATTAGGGCCTTGGCTTATCCCTGTTTTAATTGTTTACGTTTCTTAGTTGACATTAAATCTTGTCATGTTTTCGCCCTTGTAATCTTGTGTCCGTTGTAGTGATATAAACGCGCTTGTACATGGATATCACCTTGACGCAACATATCAAAGGATAATGGTCGATTTTAAATCGCGTTTTAACACGTGCACGGAACACTATATATGTATGTTCACATACTTTTTTATCGTACATTTATCCTTAAACGTTCATGTGCAGGTGGACTATTTTCGTAGCACACATAGATGTCGGGTCATAATGAACATACACGTTCTGATTGCATGTTCTTATTTACAGAAACACCAATTCGTCTTCTGGGAGGCAAAACACCGTTCGACGGGCGGGTTGAGTTGCACTTTAAAAATGACTGGAAACCAATTTGTTACAATGGTTATAATGGAAAGATCAGCACAGACGTACTTTGCCGTTTACTAGGATATAATTTTTCAAGGTATTGTATATTTCGGTCATTGTATTATTTGTTAATTACGTCATGAAACAAATCCGTTCAAATATTTATTAGTCTCATATCGTTTCTTTGTTTTACTTTGCAGAGATGCATCGTACTCAGACAACTCGTATTATTCCAACTCCTTGCTGGAAAACCTGCGTTGCGCTGGAAATGAATCTGACATCTCTTTGTGTCCTTCATCAGACTGGGGATACACTTATTGCAACAGCTATAAACTCACAATCAATTGCTGTATGTGTCAATTATCTTTCTTTTTTGTTTTGCTATATTCAATTTATGCCAATTGTTGGTATGCGCCTTTTTACCCTATATTGCCACCAATAAAATATGATGTACATTATGCCAATGTCAAATTCATATTTGCTAATTAAATTTGAAAACTTACAACCAATTATGGTTATTCCAACTCCTTGCTTACAAACTTGCGATGTCTTACATCTCGCTTTTTCCTTTCTCGGACTGGGGATCATATAGTTGCTACAACGATGCACTCACAATTTTTTTGTATGTTTAAAATATCACTGCTTTCTGCTTTATGCGTTTTGCAAATTATAGCAGATGCTGTTTTATGCTTTAAATTGCAATTTAAAATATTCGTTAAATGATTGTGTTGTTATATTCCTTGTTGTTAAATAAGATATGAAAAATCGCTTCATTATTTTATTATTTCATCATTCTAAAGATAACACGTTACTTTAATATTTTCAGTGTCCCCTATATATCTTTATGGCGGCTCAAATCCGCATTCGGGATTTGTAAATGTGCAGAAGAACGGACGCAGAGGTAATATGTGTGCTGATAATTTAACTGCTGAGACCCAGGCTGTCATGTGCAAAATGCTGTTCAACATCACCAGGTTTGTATTTTCTAAATAGTTGAAAATAAGATAGGTCATTTGATTCTCTCAAACCGTTTCAAAATCAAAGCTTTATTCGGTTATACTTATAATTGTATGCTGCATAGAAGTGTTTGTTTAATTGATAAGGTACGATTTGTCTATGCAATGCGACTGTACTTTCTATACATGTGATGTATTACTGCATTACTTTATTTACATTAAAGGGATTATACATTAGTTGATCAACCGTATTTCAAGGCTGGGGTTGCGTCCGGTTCAGTTGTTGACAATATCCAGTGCACGGGTATTGAGGACGATTATCAAATGTGTCCATCATCGGACTGGTTTTCAAATTCAAATTGCAAGAATCCAGCTTTTCTAAGATGCAGTAAGAAGCCGTTATTCTTTTTACGATAAAGTTATGCTTGTCAAGAATATCGGACGCGATTTTTATGTTTATAATGATTTGTGTATTGCTTTGCGTTAAGAGAAACATTGACAAAACTCGAATCTCAATCTATGTTAGATACACCTGTTCGTCTCCGAGATGGAATAAATATTTATACAGGAATTGTGGAGGTCTACATTAACAAGACATGGTCAAACGTATGTTCCGACCCTTCACGCAACGTTGTGAATGCACAGATATTCTGCAGAATGTTGGGTTACAATTACAGGTATATTTATTTCTATTATTATACATGAACGTGCGTTGTGAAATCTTGCGCTAATTGAAATGCATTTTAATATTTTGATTTGTGTTACAGACAAGCTCATGCTAGCAATATGACCACGCGCAACATATCCAATCTGCTACTTACATGCGGCGGAAGTGCAGACGATATTTCCAAATGTGAAGGAATCAACGAGACAAATTGCGCTTCAATTCTGTCAATTTCGTGTCGTAAGTATTAAGTTTACTTATGGCTGTGTTCTAGTATAATTACTATCTTCCTGCTTGACCAAAGTCAGTTTATATTGCAAACTGTTATTGTAACGAAAGTCTTATTTTTAACAGCGACTTCGTTACAACTACAAAATGGTAGAACAAGGTACATGGGGCAATTATTGGTTCAACTCGGTGAATATGAGAGCACAGTAAACGGTTTTGATGACGAACAAACTGTAAGGACTGTTTGTAGACTTCTTGGCTTCAATCTAACGAGGTAAAATTGCATTATTGTATATTACACGAGGTTTCTGAATATGATTGTTGTTATTTATTTTATAATACCCAAGTATTCGCGAGTTTATATGGGATTTACGTAGAATACAGAGAATGTATTTTATCCTATTACCAGATGAAAATCGATAGTATAACAACGATCGTATAAACATGACCTTATTGCTATCGCTATTTTTAGATCAGATTTGGGTTTTTCCAAAAATTGGAGAATCTGTTTTTGTCACCTACGGAAAAACTAAATCGTCAAAAAATGTCATATTTGACAGTTATTATTGGAAAATTGTGAGGAAATAATAGGATAAATAGAATGTTATGTGAGTTTTGGATAAAGATCAAGTTTATCATGCTCGGCACGAACCATGTTAGCGCTCGGCAAGCCTCGCGCTACATCGGTTCTAAGCCTCGCATGATAAACTTGATCTTTATCCAAAACTCACATAATATTCTCTATGTACTTAATATTATGCATGCATATGAAATAAAAGTAGCAATCAAAACATATACATAATAAAGCATGTATATACAAGTCACAATTGCTGCTTGAAAACTTATGTACAGTAACAATTATCTTTATATTTAGCAACTACCAACCATCGTCAATGGACTATCTCCGTCAGAAAACACAATACCGGGTTGCACGGTTACAGAATTTAAAGTGTTTTGGAAATGAAACTGACATTGTTGAATGTCTGGAGAGCACAGTATATTCTGGATCAACGGGAACCTACTCAACACATGGGATCAGTTGTCGTGAGTATTGGTGGCCTAGTGTGTTTCATAAACCAAATATACTAACATTACAAGGGTTCATTATGTTTCCTTTGTTAAACGTATGCATCAAAATAATAAGTTATGTTTAGTAGTGAGTAAACGGCTTGTTCAGTTAAGGGTCATTTTCTTATGTTACGCATGAAGAATCCGGAATTGCGATTTGAGATCAGTCTGTAAATGAACCTTCTATATTCGTGTCGAGGATTATAATAGTAACAAAATGAACACGTTATAAGTAAAACAGTTTATTATATTGAAGTCGTTGCAAATGTAGCTGTGGTGTATTTTGACTCAAATAGTTCAACTGATTATTAAAGATTATTGAAAAACATCTTTAGATAGTTACTTATTAATCTTTGGATTTGAGGTTTTGTCTCTCACTTACTGAGACATGTAATATATGCTTTGTTTATAAAAATACAAAAGATAGTTCAGGATTATATTTTTTGGTAAATATACAACAGACTTTCAAATTTAAAACGTGACGGCTGTGCTGCATAAACGTTATCCGCAATTGACAATTAAGTATAAATATTCTTTATTTGTGTAATAGAGACACCAATTCAGCTCACTAAAGGCACAAGTTTTCTATCTGGAAAACTAGAAGTTAATTTTAACAAAACATGGCTGCCAGTATGCTCGGACGGCTTCAGTTCAAATGATGCGTACGTCATATGTCGAATGCTAGGACACACGCATACCAGGTAACCATGCTATTTAATCCTAGCTTTTTAAAGTTTGGTAGTATATGCAATCAAATGAAACTATTCAGAAAAAAGTAATACGTGTACACTTATAAATGTACGCACATAAAATACATTCGACAATTTTCAAACAACCAGAAACGCAACACTGTCATTGGAACCAATCAACGGTACCCTCATCGATGGCGGGTTTTCATGTAATGGGGTCGAAGATGACATTTCGCAATGTGCTGGATACACTGAGAAAACATTGGACGCATGTGGTAGCCAAATGGCGATACATATCAATTGCCGTAAGAATTTATAAATTTTAACGGAAAGTAATTGCGTATATTTAAATAATATTGATATTTTAGGATCTTATTTTAAAAATATCCATAATTCTATATTGTTTTCTATATGTTGTTATTGTAACGTCCATTTATCTGTCAAAATAGTACATATATAATTGGTGTTTCCGTAAATTATCTTTCAATTTTTTTTCAAGGTTAAAAATCTTTTACACATTGCCATTTCGGCAATGTGTGAAACGGGTATGGTGTTTAAATGAGTTAAAAATACATACACACTGGATCACGCTTTTTCTGTTTAACGGAATAATCGAGAGCATATTCCTTTGATGTTATCACACAAGTTAAAAAACAAAATGGAAATGCAGAATAGCTCGTTATGGATATTGCGCATTGAACAATCAATGAGTGTTTACATTTTGTGTTGTATACAAGTTTTGCGCACCCTGTACGTGTACATATTTTTATTTCTGAATATTGTACACAAAAGTGCTTTAAATTTAATTCAGCATATACATTTCTCAATTAGTTTTTTTTCAAAAGAGCTTAAAGCCGCACACCTTGAAATGAAAGCAAATGTAAGTGTAAATAAGAAACATGTTTTATCTATGCCAATTGGAATATATCTGGTGGTTACAAGGTATCAATCCTTTTTTTTGCGCTTTAAAACTTAAAAATAATCGCGTTTGTTGAAATGGGCGTATACGTCTAGAAATCCTACTTTCGGTTTTAAAAGCGGTACCGTTTAAAAAATAATAAATTACTTGCTAACTTGGCTATAGATTTAGTTTTATATATGCCAATTAGAATATATCTGGTGGTTACATGGTAGAAATCCGTCTTTTTTGCGCTTTAAAACTTAATACGTATAGAAATCCTACTTTCGGTTTTAAATAAAAAAATAATTATTTGCTTACTAGGCTATAGATTTAACGACAGTTGTTCACACTTAAAAATAATATCTATATGTATTGATTAAAGGGATTTTTTCACGAGTTGGTAAATTGACAAAATTTAAAAAAGTTGTTTCAGATTCGCAAATTTTTGGTTTAGTTATGATATTTGTGAGGAAACATTATTACTGAACATATGCCATGGTCTAATAAAGCCATTACATGCATCTTTTGACGATTTTAAAACCTAAAAATTATTAAGCGTTGCATCGCTAAACGATTGGATAATTTGGAGAGTTCTGTTATTGTCGTTTAAATTTGTGGAACTAGGAAAATTGATTATATAACGTAGAAAATACGTGACTTATGTATGCTTGGCAGGATAGCTTAGTTGGCTATTGCGTTTTTACATCAGGTGTCCGGGGGTCACTGGTTCGAGCCCTGCTGCGGGGTACTTTTTTTTTTAAATTTTATATTTGATTTTTACTGGAGCTTTTTAAATTTAATGTTTACATTTATCAATATAAAGCATTTAATGACAAACTTCAAAACATGCCAAAATCTGTGAAAAGGCCCCTTTAACATGTATTACATTTCAAGGTGTGTGGTTTTAAATATAGGAAAATAATCAAAATTTATATATAATTTTACAGTATTTGTAAACAAGTATGGATAAAATCATTAACAAAATACAATTTAATGCATCATATTAAAGTGAGATATGCCAAATGGTTTGTTTACATAGAACATTTCGTTATCTTTTTTTCACAATAATTGATTACCACACCCACCGGTTAAAAAGTGCATATTTGTATCAATTTCAATGTATATTTTTTCTTTATAGGGAACAACTTAATTACTTCATCAGCAATAAAAAAATATTCTACATTAAAAATAAAAAACTGCCTTCAGTGATATTTGGTTATGTTTGAGCCTTGACGACAAAGTAGAAACGTACCGTAAAGTGGAAACGATCGTATATCCTTATAAATGCATCAACATGCATATTAAGTCATAAAATTCGAATTACAGCTGATAATGAAACTTTTCTTACACCTCACGCCGTATACAATTTGCTTTAAGAAACGATGGTGCGACTTGCGGATGGTCCTTCGTCAACCAAAGGTCGAGTGGAAGTTTTTTACAATGGTACCTGGGGGCCCGTTTGTCGAGATACAACCAACAGCAATGTGGCAAACATTATATGCAGATCTGCAGGATTCAGATATACGTAAGTGTGTGGTTTGACTGCGATGGGAAAATAAGATAAATAATAACTGTTAAGTATAGTATGGTATAGTAAAGAACATGCTTTATAAATATGTTTCTGGTATTTAGTTAATAACTAACTGGCAACAAGAACAATGCACATATTTTTTATTTTGAACCCTTTAAGACGATGGCAATACTTAATTTAGTATATAAGAGCCTATGGTTATAATTCACACCCTCGTAATGTATAATTAGAAAGAAATGTTGTATACTTATTAGTTAAAATAATTTCCTCTAAATGCAAACTTTTTTTAGAGAATGTAGCAATAACGCTGCTTTCGACTGAATTACGCTTAATTGGTCGTTGTTTATTCAGGTAGTATTTTTAAAGTTCCCTGATTACTCTTAAGTATACTACAATATACCGCGGTACGTACATTAATATTAAAGGAATATTTTCAGTACCCCGATTATTAAATAGTTAACTTAAACGTACCGGGTACTTTTTAGTAGTAGTCGAAAATTGCATACGATTTTGAATTTCTGCTGACGTGTTTACATGTATTTGATTCAGATATGGCCAGGTTCAATCCACGTTCACATATAACAACATGACATTTAGCAACTATACGATATCGCGACTTTTGTGTACAGGATATGAAGAAACCATAACTGAGTGTAGTTCTAATAACTGGATGGCTGGTTCGTGCATTTACTCGGCTCCCCTTGAAGTTGAGTGCCGTGAGTAGATATTTTTGTCTGTCTGTCTGTCTGTCTGTCTGTCTGCCTGCCTGCCTGCCTGTCTGTCTGTCCGTCCGTCCGTCCGTCCGTCTGTCTGTCTGTCTGTCTGTAAGTCTGCCCGTCCGTCCGTCCGTCTGTCTGTCTGTCTGTCTGTCTGTCTGTCTGTCTGTCTTTCCGTCCGTCCGTCCGTCCGTCCGTCCGTCTGTCTGTCTGTCTGTCTGTCTGTCTGTCTGTCTGTCTGTCTGTCTGTCTGTCTGTCTGTCTGTCTGTCTGTCTGTCTGTCTGTCTGTCTGTCTGTCTGTCTGTCTGTCTGTCTGTCTGTCTGTCTGTCTGTCTGTCTGTCTGTCTGTCTGTCTGTCTGTCTGTCTGTCTGTCTGTCTGTCTGTCTGTCTGTCTGTCTGTCTGACTGTCCGTCCGTCCGTCCGTCCGTCCGTCCGTCCGTCCGTCCGTCCGTCGGTCCATCCGTTCGTTCGTTTGTTGGGGGTGTGATTGCATGGACGCGTGTGTGTATGTGCTGTGCCTGTGCGCTTGTGTTTCTGCGTTCTTTCGCTGTCGTGCGAATATGCGCTTATGTGTGTGAATGCCTGTACAATTGTTTGTCTTCCATATCAGGAACCCAGACATCACTTCAAGCGGGTGTTAATAAATATTTTGGTTGGGCTCGACTTCAGTTTCAAGATCCGTACACAACTAAATATGGGACCATTTGTGGAACTGGATTTTCTGCCAAAGAAGCTGACGTCATATGTAATCTAGTTGGTGCCCCGACAAACGGGTGAGATTAGTACAATTTTAAATATATTTTCATACTATGTGATATCAATTAACAACACGATATACTCGATTATGCGTTTTTATATGGTTAAACAAAATACTTATACTAGTAAAGACAGCGACATTTACGTTTTAGAAATGCAACTATCTACCCAAACAACAAATTTGGAAGTCCCTCGTACAGCTTTGTTATTGAACAACTGAACTGTTCTGGCAAAGAAAACGATCTCCAAGAATGTCAGTCCAAGCCTTGGTCTGAGACGTCGAATACGTGCAACTACAGTAACAATGCTGTGGCGATCAACTGCAGTAAGTTTAATGTAAACTGATATACCCTGCCAATATCCGATATTTTTTTTCTTGAAACAAATATGATAAAAGGTGCCCCCTAATTTTCGAACAAAAACGTGATTGATAGTTTGTATGATAATATGACTTTAAAAATCGGACATTATTGTTCACACAAAACAATTGCTTGATGTTGTTAAAAAGCAATACTAGTATGCTTTTATATATAAGTATATGAATAATTAAAATTCATAAAATGTATCATGAGACAAGTTGCCATCTTTGGACCAGCCGTAACGTTTTGCAAATTGACTCTACAATGCAGATCAATACAGGAAACACTTATCACTTAATAATTATCACTGCATTTCCCGCTTTGTCTAGATCAAGATTGGTAATTGGGGATTTTAACCGGTTAAACGCATGACGATCAAGATTGGCCCCCCCCCCCAAAGCATATCAGATTAATCAGTAATTTAATAGCACACCATGCAGTTCAAAAATAAACATTTATACGAGAAAAGAATTTAATTAATGGTGTATTTGCCATCAAACTTGAATTTGTTTGATGTATGATGAAATTAAGAATATACTAGTTTGAGATAAATCCCTTCTTGATTACGAGATTTCAGAATCAAGTATCGTGTAGTAAAAACTCCTGGTTATCGAAATGTATCTCATAATAAACCCATAGGAATTAGTGTAAAACGCCGGTTGCATAGTTTGGATGTACAACTACAATATTAATATTTCATTGATTTGATTTTTTAAAATGACGAATAGTCCATTTTATATACGTTTTATAAAAAAGCTACTAATTTTGACATGCCTCTATACCGTTTTCAAAAACTTATACGAGTACCTAAAAGTTTGGACAAACAGCCTTTTCCAGTTTGTGTAAAATTACGAAGAAGAC